>NC_059435.1:74642973-74700473 GCF_021028975.2 Sphaerodactylus townsendi | reverse complement strand
TGGGGGGGGGGGGGGGTGGGGGGGGGGGGGGGTGGGGGGGGGGGGGGGTGGGGGGGGGGGGGGGTGGGGGGGGGGGGGGGTGGGGGGGGGGGGGGGTGGGGGGGGGGGGGGGTGGGGGGGGGGGGGGGTGGGGGGGGGGGGGGGTGGGGGGGGGGGGGGGTGGGGGGGGGGGGGGGTGGGGGGGGGGGGGGGTGGGGGGGGGGGGGGGTGGGGGGGGGGGGGGGTGGGGGGGGGGGGGGGTGGGGGGGGGGGGGGGTGGGGGGGGGGGGGGGTGGGGGGGGGGGGGGGTGGGGGGGGGGGGGGGTGGGGGGGGGGGGGGGTGGGGGGGGGGGGGGGTGGGGGGGGGGGGGGGTGGGGGGGGGGGGGGGTGGGGGGGGGGGGGGGTGGGGGGGGGGGGGGGTGGGGGGGGGGGGGGGTGGGGGGGGGGGGGGGTGGGGGGGGGGGGGGGTGGGGGGGGGGGGGGGTGGGGGGGGGGGGGGGTGGGGGGGGGGGGGGGTGGGGGGGGGGGGGGGTGGGGGGGGGGGGGGGTGGGGGGGGGGGGGGGTGGGGGGGGGGGGGGGTGGGGGGGGGGGGGGGTGGGGGGGGGGGGGGGTGGGGGGGGGGGGGGGTGGGGGGGGGGGGGGGTGGGGGGGGGGGGGGGTGGGGGGGGGGGGGGGTGGGGGGGGGGGGGGGTGGGGGGGGGGGGGGGTGGGGGGGGGGGGGGGTGGGGGGGGGGGGGGGTGGGGGGGGGGGGGGGTGGGGGGGGGGGGGGGTGGGGGGGGGGGGGGGTGGGGGGGGGGGGGGGTGGGGGGGGGGGGGGGTGGGGGGGGGGGGGGGTGGGGGGGGGGGGGGGTGGGGGGGGGGGGGGGTGGGGGGGGGGGGGGGTGGGGGGGGGGGGGGGTGGGGGGGGGGGGGGGTGGGGGGGGGGGGGGGTGGGGGGGGGGGGGGGTGGGGGGGGGGGGGGGTGGGGGGGGGGGGGGGTGGGGGGGGGGGGGGGTGGGGGGGGGGGGGGGTGGGGGGGGGGGGGGGTGGGGGGGGGGGGGGGTGGGGGGGGGGGGGGGTGGGGGGGGGGGGGGGTGGGGGGGGGGGGGGGTGGGGGGGGGGGGGGGTGGGGGGGGGGGGGGGTGGGGGGGGGGGGGGGTGGGGGGGGGGGGGGGTGGGGGGGGGGGGGGGTGGGGGGGGGGGGGGGTGGGGGGGGGGGGGGGTGGGGGGGGGGGGGGGTGGGGGGGGGGGGGGGTGGGGGGGGGGGGGGGTGGGGGGGGGGGGGGGTGGGGGGGGGGGGGGGTGGGGGGGGGGGGGGGTGGGGGGGGGGGGGGGTGGGGGGGGGGGGGGGTGGGGGGGGGGGGGGGTGGGGGGGGGGGGGGGTGGGGGGGGGGGGGGGTGGGGGGGGGGGGGGGTGGGGGGGGGGGGGGGTGGGGGGGGGGGGGGGTGGGGGGGGGGGGGGGTGGGGGGGGGGGGGGGTGGGGGGGGGGGGGGGTGGGGGGGGGGGGGGGTGGGGGGGGGGGGGGGTGGGGGGGGGGGGGGGTGGGGGGGGGGGGGGGTGGGGGGGGGGGGGGGTGGGGGGGGGGGGGGGTGGGGGGGGGGGGGGGTGGGGGGGGGGGGGGGTGGGGGGGGGGGGGGGTGGGGGGGGGGGGGGGTGGGGGGGGGGGGGGGTGGGGGGGGGGGGGGGTGGGGGGGGGGGGGGGTGGGGGGGGGGGGGGGTGGGGGGGGGGGGGGGTGGGGGGGGGGGGGGGTGGGGGGGGGGGGGGGTGGGGGGGGGGGGGGGTGGGGGGGGGGGGGGGTGGGGGGGGGGGGGGGTGGGGGGGGGGGGGGGTGGGGGGGGGGGGGGGTGGGGGGGGGGGGGGGTGGGGGGGGGGGGGGGTGGGGGGGGGGGGGGGTGGGGGGGGGGGGGGGTGGGGGGGGGGGGGGGTGGGGGGGGGGGGGGGTGGGGGGGGGGGGGGGTGGGGGGGGGGGGGGGTGGGGGGGGGGGGGGGTGGGGGGGGGGGGGGGTGGGGGGGGGGGGGGGTGGGGGGGGGGGGGGGTGGGGGGGGGGGGGGGTGGGGGGGGGGGGGGGTGGGGGGGGGGGGGGGTGGGGGGGGGGGGGGGTGGGGGGGGGGGGGGGTGGGGGGGGGGGGGGGTGGGGGGGGGGGGGGGTGGGGGGGGGGGGGGGTGGGGGGGGGGGGGGGTGGGGGGGGGGGGGGGTGGGGGGGGGGGGGGGTGGGGGGGGGGGGGGGTGGGGGGGGGGGGGGGTGGGGGGGGGGGGGGGTGGGGGGGGGGGGGGGTGGGGGGGGGGGGGGGTGGGGGGGGGGGGGGGTGGGGGGGGGGGGGGGTGGGGGGGGGGGGGGGTGGGGGGGGGGGGGGGTGGGGGGGGGGGGGGGTGGGGGGGGGGGGGGGTGGGGGGGGGGGGGGGTGGGGGGGGGGGGGGGTGGGGGGGGGGGGGGGTGGGGGGGGGGGGGGGTGGGGGGGGGGGGGGGTGGGGGGGGGGGGGGGTGGGGGGGGGGGGGGGTGGGGGGGGGGGGGGGTGGGGGGGGGGGGGGGTGGGGGGGGGGGGGGGTGGGGGGGGGGGGGGGTGGGGGGGGGGGGGGGTGGGGGGGGGGGGGGGTGGGGGGGGGGGGGGGTGGGGGGGGGGGGGGGTGGGGGGGGGGGGGGGTGGGGGGGGGGGGGGGTGGGGGGGGGGGGGGGTGGGGGGGGGGGGGGGTGGGGGGGGGGGGGGGTGGGGGGGGGGGGGGGTGGGGGGGGGGGGGGGTGGGGGGGGGGGGGGGTGGGGGGGGGGGGGGGTGGGGGGGGGGGGGGGTGGGGGGGGGGGGGGGTGGGGGGGGGGGGGGGTGGGGGGGGGGGGGGGTGGGGGGGGGGGGGGGTGGGGGGGGGGGGGGGTGGGGGGGGGGGGGGGTGGGGGGGGGGGGGGGTGGGGGGGGGGGGGGGTGGGGGGGGGGGGGGGTGGGGGGGGGGGGGGGTGGGGGGGGGGGGGGGTGGGGGGGGGGGGGGGTGGGGGGGGGGGGGGGTGGGGGGGGGGGGGGGTGGGGGGGGGGGGGGGTGGGGGGGGGGGGGGGTGGGGGGGGGGGGGGGTGGGGGGGGGGGGGGGTGGGGGGGGGGGGGGGTGGGGGGGGGGGGGGGTGGGGGGGGGGGGGGGTGGGGGGGGGGGGGGGTGGGGGGGGGGGGGGGTGGGGGGGGGGGGGGGTGGGGGGGGGGGGGGGTGGGGGGGGGGGGGGGTGGGGGGGGGGGGGGGTGGGGGGGGGGGGGGGTGGGGGGGGGGGGGGGTGGGGGGGGGGGGGGGTGGGGGGGGGGGGGGGTGGGGGGGGGGGGGGGTGGGGGGGGGGGGGGGTGGGGGGGGGGGGGGGTGGGGGGGGGGGGGGGTGGGGGGGGGGGGGGGTGGGGGGGGGGGGGGGTGGGGGGGGGGGGGGGTGGGGGGGGGGGGGGGTGGGGGGGGGGGGGGGTGGGGGGGGGGGGGGGTGGGGGGGGGGGGGGGTGGGGGGGGGGGGGGGTGGGGGGGGGGGGGGGTGGGGGGGGGGGGGGGTGGGGGGGGGGGGGGGTGGGGGGGGGGGGGGGTGGGGGGGGGGGGGGGTGGGGGGGGGGGGGGGTGGGGGGGGGGGGGGGTGGGGGGGGGGGGGGGTGGGGGGGGGGGGGGGTGGGGGGGGGGGGGGGTGGGGGGGGGGGGGGGTGGGGGGGGGGGGGGGTGGGGGGGGGGGGGGGTGGGGGGGGGGGGGGGTGGGGGGGGGGGGGGGTGGGGGGGGGGGGGGGTGGGGGGGGGGGGGGGTGGGGGGGGGGGGGGGTGGGGGGGGGGGGGGGTGGGGGGGGGGGGGGGTGGGGGGGGGGGGGGGTGGGGGGGGGGGGGGGTGGGGGGGGGGGGGGGTGGGGGGGGGGGGGGGTGGGGGGGGGGGGGGGTGGGGGGGGGGGGGGGTGGGGGGGGGGGGGGGTGGGGGGGGGGGGGGGTGGGGGGGGGGGGGGGTGGGGGGGGGGGGGGGTGGGGGGGGGGGGGGGTGGGGGGGGGGGGGGGTGGGGGGGGGGGGGGGTGGGGGGGGGGGGGGGTGGGGGGGGGGGGGGGTGGGGGGGGGGGGGGGTGGGGGGGGGGGGGGGTGGGGGGGGGGGGGGGTGGGGGGGGGGGGGGGTGGGGGGGGGGGGGGGTGGGGGGGGGGGGGGGTGGGGGGGGGGGGGGGTGGGGGGGGGGGGGGGTGGGGGGGGGGGGGGGTGGGGGGGGGGGGGGGTGGGGGGGGGGGGGGGTGGGGGGGGGGGGGGGTGGGGGGGGGGGGGGGTGGGGGGGGGGGGGGGTGGGGGGGGGGGGGGGTGGGGGGGGGGGGGGGTGGGGGGGGGGGGGGGTGGGGGGGGGGGGGGGTGGGGGGGGGGGGGGGTGGGGGGGGGGGGGGGTGGGGGGGGGGGGGGGTGGGGGGGGGGGGGGGTGGGGGGGGGGGGGGGTGGGGGGGGGGGGGGGTGGGGGGGGGGGGGGGTGGGGGGGGGGGGGGGTGGGGGGGGGGGGGGGTGGGGGGGGGGGGGGGTGGGGGGGGGGGGGGGTGGGGGGGGGGGGGGGTGGGGGGGGGGGGGGGTGGGGGGGGGGGGGGGTGGGGGGGGGGGGGGGTGGGGGGGGGGGGGGGTGGGGGGGGGGGGGGGTGGGGGGGGGGGGGGGTGGGGGGGGGGGGGGGTGGGGGGGGGGGGGGGTGGGGGGGGGGGGGGGTGGGGGGGGGGGGGGGTGGGGGGGGGGGGGGGTGGGGGGGGGGGGGGGTGGGGGGGGGGGGGGGTGGGGGGGGGGGGGGGTGGGGGGGGGGGGGGGTGGGGGGGGGGGGGGGTGGGGGGGGGGGGGGGTGGGGGGGGGGGGGGGTGGGGGGGGGGGGGGGTGGGGGGGGGGGGGGGTGGGGGGGGGGGGGGGTGGGGGGGGGGGGGGGTGGGGGGGGGGGGGGGTGGGGGGGGGGGGGGGTGGGGGGGGGGGGGGGTGGGGGGGGGGGGGGGTGGGGGGGGGGGGGGGTGGGGGGGGGGGGGGGTGGGGGGGGGGGGGGGTGGGGGGGGGGGGGGGTGGGGGGGGGGGGGGGTGGGGGGGGGGGGGGGTGGGGGGGGGGGGGGGTGGGGGGGGGGGGGGGTGGGGGGGGGGGGGGGTGGGGGGGGGGGGGGGTGGGGGGGGGGGGGGGTGGGGGGGGGGGGGGGTGGGGGGGGGGGGGGGTGGGGGGGGGGGGGGGTGGGGGGGGGGGGGGGTGGGGGGGGGGGGGGGTGGGGGGGGGGGGGGGTGGGGGGGGGGGGGGGTGGGGGGGGGGGGGGGTGGGGGGGGGGGGGGGTGGGGGGGGGGGGGGGTGGGGGGGGGGGGGGGTGGGGGGGGGGGGGGGTGGGGGGGGGGGGGGGTGGGGGGGGGGGGGGGTGGGGGGGGGGGGGGGTGGGGGGGGGGGGGGGTGGGGGGGGGGGGGGGTGGGGGGGGGGGGGGGTGGGGGGGGGGGGGGGTGGGGGGGGGGGGGGGTGGGGGGGGGGGGGGGTGGGGGGGGGGGGGGGTGGGGGGGGGGGGGGGTGGGGGGGGGGGGGGGTGGGGGGGGGGGGGGGTGGGGGGGGGGGGGGGTGGGGGGGGGGGGGGGTGGGGGGGGGGGGGGGTGGGGGGGGGGGGGGGTGGGGGGGGGGGGGGGTGGGGGGGGGGGGGGGTGGGGGGGGGGGGGGGTGGGGGGGGGGGGGGGTGGGGGGGGGGGGGGGTGGGGGGGGGGGGGGGTGGGGGGGGGGGGGGGTGGGGGGGGGGGGGGGTGGGGGGGGGGGGGGGTGGGGGGGGGGGGGGGTGGGGGGGGGGGGGGGTGGGGGGGGGGGGGGGTGGGGGGGGGGGGGGGTGGGGGGGGGGGGGGGTGGGGGGGGGGGGGGGTGGGGGGGGGGGGGGGTGGGGGGGGGGGGGGGTGGGGGGGGGGGGGGGTGGGGGGGGGGGGGGGTGGGGGGGGGGGGGGGTGGGGGGGGGGGGGGGTGGGGGGGGGGGGGGGTGGGGGGGGGGGGGGGTGGGGGGGGGGGGGGGTGGGGGGGGGGGGGGGTGGGGGGGGGGGGGGGTGGGGGGGGGGGGGGGTGGGGGGGGGGGGGGGTGGGGGGGGGGGGGGGTGGGGGGGGGGGGGGGTGGGGGGGGGGGGGGGTGGGGGGGGGGGGGGGTGGGGGGGGGGGGGGGTGGGGGGGGGGGGGGGTGGGGGGGGGGGGGGGTGGGGGGGGGGGGGGGTGGGGGGGGGGGGGGGTGGGGGGGGGGGGGGGTGGGGGGGGGGGGGGGTGGGGGGGGGGGGGGGTGGGGGGGGGGGGGGGTGGGGGGGGGGGGGGGTGGGGGGGGGGGGGGGTGGGGGGGGGGGGGGGTGGGGGGGGGGGGGGGTGGGGGGGGGGGGGGGTGGGGGGGGGGGGGGGTGGGGGGGGGGGGGGGTGGGGGGGGGGGGGGGTGGGGGGGGGGGGGGGTGGGGGGGGGGGGGGGTGGGGGGGGGGGGGGGTGGGGGGGGGGGGGGGTGGGGGGGGGGGGGGGTGGGGGGGGGGGGGGGTGGGGGGGGGGGGGGGTGGGGGGGGGGGGGGGTGGGGGGGGGGGGGGGTGGGGGGGGGGGGGGGTGGGGGGGGGGGGGGGTGGGGGGGGGGGGGGGTGGGGGGGGGGGGGGGTGGGGGGGGGGGGGGGTGGGGGGGGGGGGGGGTGGGGGGGGGGGGGGGTGGGGGGGGGGGGGGGTGGGGGGGGGGGGGGGTGGGGGGGGGGGGGGGTGGGGGGGGGGGGGGGTGGGGGGGGGGGGGGGTGGGGGGGGGGGGGGGTGGGGGGGGGGGGGGGTGGGGGGGGGGGGGGGTGGGGGGGGGGGGGGGTGGGGGGGGGGGGGGGTGGGGGGGGGGGGGGGTGGGGGGGGGGGGGGGTGGGGGGGGGGGGGGGTGGGGGGGGGGGGGGGTGGGGGGGGGGGGGGGTGGGGGGGGGGGGGGGTGGGGGGGGGGGGGGGTGGGGGGGGGGGGGGGTGGGGGGGGGGGGGGGTGGGGGGGGGGGGGGGTGGGGGGGGGGGGGGGTGGGGGGGGGGGGGGGTGGGGGGGGGGGGGGGTGGGGGGGGGGGGGGGTGGGGGGGGGGGGGGGTGGGGGGGGGGGGGGGTGGGGGGGGGGGGGGGTGGGGGGGGGGGGGGGTGGGGGGGGGGGGGGGTGGGGGGGGGGGGGGGTGGGGGGGGGGGGGGGTGGGGGGGGGGGGGGGTGGGGGGGGGGGGGGGTGGGGGGGGGGGGGGGTGGGGGGGGGGGGGGGTGGGGGGGGGGGGGGGTGGGGGGGGGGGGGGGTGGGGGGGGGGGGGGGTGGGGGGGGGGGGGGGTGGGGGGGGGGGGGGGTGGGGGGGGGGGGGGGTGGGGGGGGGGGGGGGTGGGGGGGGGGGGGGGTGGGGGGGGGGGGGGGTGGGGGGGGGGGGGGGTGGGGGGGGGGGGGGGTGGGGGGGGGGGGGGGTGGGGGGGGGGGGGGGTGGGGGGGGGGGGGGGTGGGGGGGGGGGGGGGTGGGGGGGGGGGGGGGTGGGGGGGGGGGGGGGTGGGGGGGGGGGGGGGTGGGGGGGGGGGGGGGTGGGGGGGGGGGGGGGTGGGGGGGGGGGGGGGTGGGGGGGGGGGGGGGTGGGGGGGGGGGGGGGTGGGGGGGGGGGGGGGTGGGGGGGGGGGGGGGTGGGGGGGGGGGGGGGTGGGGGGGGGGGGGGGTGGGGGGGGGGGGGGGTGGGGGGGGGGGGGGGTGGGGGGGGGGGGGGGTGGGGGGGGGGGGGGGTGGGGGGGGGGGGGGGTGGGGGGGGGGGGGGGTGGGGGGGGGGGGGGGTGGGGGGGGGGGGGGGTGGGGGGGGGGGGGGGTGGGGGGGGGGGGGGGTGGGGGGGGGGGGGGGTGGGGGGGGGGGGGGGTGGGGGGGGGGGGGGGTGGGGGGGGGGGGGGGTGGGGGGGGGGGGGGGTGGGGGGGGGGGGGGGTGGGGGGGGGGGGGGGTGGGGGGGGGGGGGGGTGGGGGGGGGGGGGGGTGGGGGGGGGGGGGGGTGGGGGGGGGGGGGGGTGGGGGGGGGGGGGGGTGGGGGGGGGGGGGGGTGGGGGGGGGGGGGGGTGGGGGGGGGGGGGGGTGGGGGGGGGGGGGGGTGGGGGGGGGGGGGGGTGGGGGGGGGGGGGGGTGGGGGGGGGGGGGGGTGGGGGGGGGGGGGGGTGGGGGGGGGGGGGGGTGGGGGGGGGGGGGGGTGGGGGGGGGGGGGGGTGGGGGGGGGGGGGGGTGGGGGGGGGGGGGGGTGGGGGGGGGGGGGGGTGGGGGGGGGGGGGGGTGGGGGGGGGGGGGGGTGGGGGGGGGGGGGGGTGGGGGGGGGGGGGGGTGGGGGGGGGGGGGGGTGGGGGGGGGGGGGGGTGGGGGGGGGGGGGGGTGGGGGGGGGGGGGGGTGGGGGGGGGGGGGGGTGGGGGGGGGGGGGGGTGGGGGGGGGGGGGGGTGGGGGGGGGGGGGGGTGGGGGGGGGGGGGGGTGGGGGGGGGGGGGGGTGGGGGGGGGGGGGGGTGGGGGGGGGGGGGGGTGGGGGGGGGGGGGGGTGGGGGGGGGGGGGGGTGGGGGGGGGGGGGGGTGGGGGGGGGGGGGGGTGGGGGGGGGGGGGGGTGGGGGGGGGGGGGGGTGGGGGGGGGGGGGGGTGGGGGGGGGGGGGGGTGGGGGGGGGGGGGGGTGGGGGGGGGGGGGGGTGGGGGGGGGGGGGGGTGGGGGGGGGGGGGGGTGGGGGGGGGGGGGGGTGGGGGGGGGGGGGGGTGGGGGGGGGGGGGGGTGGGGGGGGGGGGGGGTGGGGGGGGGGGGGGGTGGGGGGGGGGGGGGGTGGGGGGGGGGGGGGGTGGGGGGGGGGGGGGGTGGGGGGGGGGGGGGGTGGGGGGGGGGGGGGGTGGGGGGGGGGGGGGGTGGGGGGGGGGGGGGGTGGGGGGGGGGGGGGGTGGGGGGGGGGGGGGGTGGGGGGGGGGGGGGGTGGGGGGGGGGGGGGGTGGGGGGGGGGGGGGGTGGGGGGGGGGGGGGGTGGGGGGGGGGGGGGGTGGGGGGGGGGGGGGGTGGGGGGGGGGGGGGGTGGGGGGGGGGGGGGGTGGGGGGGGGGGGGGGTGGGGGGGGGGGGGGGTGGGGGGGGGGGGGGGTGGGGGGGGGGGGGGGTGGGGGGGGGGGGGGGTGGGGGGGGGGGGGGGTGGGGGGGGGGGGGGGTGGGGGGGGGGGGGGGTGGGGGGGGGGGGGGGTGGGGGGGGGGGGGGGTGGGGGGGGGGGGGGGTGGGGGGGGGGGGGGGTGGGGGGGGGGGGGGGTGGGGGGGGGGGGGGGTGGGGGGGGGGGGGGGTGGGGGGGGGGGGGGGTGGGGGGGGGGGGGGGTGGGGGGGGGGGGGGGTGGGGGGGGGGGGGGGTGGGGGGGGGGGGGGGTGGGGGGGGGGGGGGGTGGGGGGGGGGGGGGGTGGGGGGGGGGGGGGGTGGGGGGGGGGGGGGGTGGGGGGGGGGGGGGGTGGGGGGGGGGGGGGGTGGGGGGGGGGGGGGGTGGGGGGGGGGGGGGGTGGGGGGGGGGGGGGGTGGGGGGGGGGGGGGGTGGGGGGGGGGGGGGGTGGGGGGGGGGGGGGGTGGGGGGGGGGGGGGGTGGGGGGGGGGGGGGGTGGGGGGGGGGGGGGGTGGGGGGGGGGGGGGGTGGGGGGGGGGGGGGGTGGGGGGGGGGGGGGGTGGGGGGGGGGGGGGGTGGGGGGGGGGGGGGGTGGGGGGGGGGGGGGGTGGGGGGGGGGGGGGGTGGGGGGGGGGGGGGGTGGGGGGGGGGGGGGGTGGGGGGGGGGGGGGGTGGGGGGGGGGGGGGGTGGGGGGGGGGGGGGGTGGGGGGGGGGGGGGGTGGGGGGGGGGGGGGGTGGGGGGGGGGGGGGGTGGGGGGGGGGGGGGGTGGGGGGGGGGGGGGGTGGGGGGGGGGGGGGGTGGGGGGGGGGGGGGGTGGGGGGGGGGGGGGGTGGGGGGGGGGGGGGGTGGGGGGGGGGGGGGGTGGGGGGGGGGGGGGGTGGGGGGGGGGGGGGGTGGGGGGGGGGGGGGGTGGGGGGGGGGGGGGGTGGGGGGGGGGGGGGGTGGGGGGGGGGGGGGGTGGGGGGGGGGGGGGGTGGGGGGGGGGGGGGGTGGGGGGGGGGGGGGGTGGGGGGGGGGGGGGGTGGGGGGGGGGGGGGGTGGGGGGGGGGGGGGGTGGGGGGGGGGGGGGGTGGGGGGGGGGGGGGGTGGGGGGGGGGGGGGGTGGGGGGGGGGGGGGGTGGGGGGGGGGGGGGGTGGGGGGGGGGGGGGGTGGGGGGGGGGGGGGGTGGGGGGGGGGGGGGGTGGGGGGGGGGGGGGGTGGGGGGGGGGGGGGGTGGGGGGGGGGGGGGGTGGGGGGGGGGGGGGGTGGGGGGGGGGGGGGGTGGGGGGGGGGGGGGGTGGGGGGGGGGGGGGGTGGGGGGGGGGGGGGGTGGGGGGGGGGGGGGGTGGGGGGGGGGGGGGGTGGGGGGGGGGGGGGGTGGGGGGGGGGGGGGGTGGGGGGGGGGGGGGGTGGGGGGGGGGGGGGGTGGGGGGGGGGGGGGGTGGGGGGGGGGGGGGGTGGGGGGGGGGGGGGGTGGGGGGGGGGGGGGGTGGGGGGGGGGGGGGGTGGGGGGGGGGGGGGGTGGGGGGGGGGGGGGGTGGGGGGGGGGGGGGGTGGGGGGGGGGGGGGGTGGGGGGGGGGGGGGGTGGGGGGGGGGGGGGGTGGGGGGGGGGGGGGGTGGGGGGGGGGGGGGGTGGGGGGGGGGGGGGGTGGGGGGGGGGGGGGGTGGGGGGGGGGGGGGGTGGGGGGGGGGGGGGGTGGGGGGGGGGGGGGGTGGGGGGGGGGGGGGGTGGGGGGGGGGGGGGGTGGGGGGGGGGGGGGGTGGGGGGGGGGGGGGGTGGGGGGGGGGGGGGGTGGGGGGGGGGGGGGGTGGGGGGGGGGGGGGGTGGGGGGGGGGGGGGGTGGGGGGGGGGGGGGGTGGGGGGGGGGGGGGGTGGGGGGGGGGGGGGGTGGGGGGGGGGGGGGGTGGGGGGGGGGGGGGGTGGGGGGGGGGGGGGGTGGGGGGGGGGGGGGGTGGGGGGGGGGGGGGGTGGGGGGGGGGGGGGGTGGGGGGGGGGGGGGGTGGGGGGGGGGGGGGGTGGGGGGGGGGGGGGGTGGGGGGGGGGGGGGGTGGGGGGGGGGGGGGGTGGGGGGGGGGGGGGGTGGGGGGGGGGGGGGGTGGGGGGGGGGGGGGGTGGGGGGGGGGGGGGGTGGGGGGGGGGGGGGGTGGGGGGGGGGGGGGGTGGGGGGGGGGGGGGGTGGGGGGGGGGGGGGGTGGGGGGGGGGGGGGGTGGGGGGGGGGGGGGGTGGGGGGGGGGGGGGGTGGGGGGGGGGGGGGGTGGGGGGGGGGGGGGGTGGGGGGGGGGGGGGGTGGGGGGGGGGGGGGGTGGGGGGGGGGGGGGGTGGGGGGGGGGGGGGGTGGGGGGGGGGGGGGGTGGGGGGGGGGGGGGGTGGGGGGGGGGGGGGGTGGGGGGGGGGGGGGGTGGGGGGGGGGGGGGGTGGGGGGGGGGGGGGGTGGGGGGGGGGGGGGGTGGGGGGGGGGGGGGGTGGGGGGGGGGGGGGGTGGGGGGGGGGGGGGGTGGGGGGGGGGGGGGGTGGGGGGGGGGGGGGGTGGGGGGGGGGGGGGGTGGGGGGGGGGGGGGGTGGGGGGGGGGGGGGGTGGGGGGGGGGGGGGGTGGGGGGGGGGGGGGGTGGGGGGGGGGGGGGGTGGGGGGGGGGGGGGGTGGGGGGGGGGGGGGGTGGGGGGGGGGGGGGGTGGGGGGGGGGGGGGGTGGGGGGGGGGGGGGGTGGGGGGGGGGGGGGGTGGGGGGGGGGGGGGGTGGGGGGGGGGGGGGGTGGGGGGGGGGGGGGGTGGGGGGGGGGGGGGGTGGGGGGGGGGGGGGGTGGGGGGGGGGGGGGGTGGGGGGGGGGGGGGGTGGGGGGGGGGGGGGGTGGGGGGGGGGGGGGGTGGGGGGGGGGGGGGGTGGGGGGGGGGGGGGGTGGGGGGGGGGGGGGGTGGGGGGGGGGGGGGGTGGGGGGGGGGGGGGGTGGGGGGGGGGGGGGGTGGGGGGGGGGGGGGGTGGGGGGGGGGGGGGGTGGGGGGGGGGGGGGGTGGGGGGGGGGGGGGGTGGGGGGGGGGGGGGGTGGGGGGGGGGGGGGGTGGGGGGGGGGGGGGGTGGGGGGGGGGGGGGGTGGGGGGGGGGGGGGGTGGGGGGGGGGGGGGGTGGGGGGGGGGGGGGGTGGGGGGGGGGGGGGGTGGGGGGGGGGGGGGGTGGGGGGGGGGGGGGGTGGGGGGGGGGGGGGGTGGGGGGGGGGGGGGGTGGGGGGGGGGGGGGGTGGGGGGGGGGGGGGGTGGGGGGGGGGGGGGGTGGGGGGGGGGGGGGGTGGGGGGGGGGGGGGGTGGGGGGGGGGGGGGGTGGGGGGGGGGGGGGGTGGGGGGGGGGGGGGGTGGGGGGGGGGGGGGGTGGGGGGGGGGGGGGGTGGGGGGGGGGGGGGGTGGGGGGGGGGGGGGGTGGGGGGGGGGGGGGGTGGGGGGGGGGGGGGGTGGGGGGGGGGGGGGGTGGGGGGGGGGGGGGGTGGGGGGGGGGGGGGGTGGGGGGGGGGGGGGGTGGGGGGGGGGGGGGGTGGGGGGGGGGGGGGGTGGGGGGGGGGGGGGGTGGGGGGGGGGGGGGGTGGGGGGGGGGGGGGGTGGGGGGGGGGGGGGGTGGGGGGGGGGGGGGGTGGGGGGGGGGGGGGGTGGGGGGGGGGGGGGGTGGGGGGGGGGGGGGGTGGGGGGGGGGGGGGGTGGGGGGGGGGGGGGGTGGGGGGGGGGGGGGGTGGGGGGGGGGGGGGGTGGGGGGGGGGGGGGGTGGGGGGGGGGGGGGGTGGGGGGGGGGGGGGGTGGGGGGGGGGGGGGGTGGGGGGGGGGGGGGGTGGGGGGGGGGGGGGGTGGGGGGGGGGGGGGGTGGGGGGGGGGGGGGGTGGGGGGGGGGGGGGGTGGGGGGGGGGGGGGGTGGGGGGGGGGGGGGGTGGGGGGGGGGGGGGGTGGGGGGGGGGGGGGGTGGGGGGGGGGGGGGGTGGGGGGGGGGGGGGGTGGGGGGGGGGGGGGGTGGGGGGGGGGGGGGGTGGGGGGGGGGGGGGGTGGGGGGGGGGGGGGGTGGGGGGGGGGGGGGGTGGGGGGGGGGGGGGGTGGGGGGGGGGGGGGGTGGGGGGGGGGGGGGGTGGGGGGGGGGGGGGGTGGGGGGGGGGGGGGGTGGGGGGGGGGGGGGGTGGGGGGGGGGGGGGGTGGGGGGGGGGGGGGGTGGGGGGGGGGGGGGGTGGGGGGGGGGGGGGGTGGGGGGGGGGGGGGGTGGGGGGGGGGGGGGGTGGGGGGGGGGGGGGGTGGGGGGGGGGGGGGGTGGGGGGGGGGGGGGGTGGGGGGGGGGGGGGGTGGGGGGGGGGGGGGGTGGGGGGGGGGGGGGGTGGGGGGGGGGGGGGGTGGGGGGGGGGGGGGGTGGGGGGGGGGGGGGGTGGGGGGGGGGGGGGGTGGGGGGGGGGGGGGGTGGGGGGGGGGGGGGGTGGGGGGGGGGGGGGGTGGGGGGGGGGGGGGGTGGGGGGGGGGGGGGGTGGGGGGGGGGGGGGGTGGGGGGGGGGGGGGGTGGGGGGGGGGGGGGGTGGGGGGGGGGGGGGGTGGGGGGGGGGGGGGGTGGGGGGGGGGGGGGGTGGGGGGGGGGGGGGGTGGGGGGGGGGGGGGGTGGGGGGGGGGGGGGGTGGGGGGGGGGGGGGGTGGGGGGGGGGGGGGGTGGGGGGGGGGGGGGGTGGGGGGGGGGGGGGGTGGGGGGGGGGGGGGGTGGGGGGGGGGGGGGGTGGGGGGGGGGGGGGGTGGGGGGGGGGGGGGGTGGGGGGGGGGGGGGGTGGGGGGGGGGGGGGGTGGGGGGGGGGGGGGGTGGGGGGGGGGGGGGGTGGGGGGGGGGGGGGGTGGGGGGGGGGGGGGGTGGGGGGGGGGGGGGGTGGGGGGGGGGGGGGGTGGGGGGGGGGGGGGGTGGGGGGGGGGGGGGGTGGGGGGGGGGGGGGGTGGGGGGGGGGGGGGGTGGGGGGGGGGGGGGGTGGGGGGGGGGGGGGGTGGGGGGGGGGGGGGGTGGGGGGGGGGGGGGGTGGGGGGGGGGGGGGGTGGGGGGGGGGGGGGGTGGGGGGGGGGGGGGGTGGGGGGGGGGGGGGGTGGGGGGGGGGGGGGGTGGGGGGGGGGGGGGGTGGGGGGGGGGGGGGGTGGGGGGGGGGGGGGGTGGGGGGGGGGGGGGGTGGGGGGGGGGGGGGGTGGGGGGGGGGGGGGGTGGGGGGGGGGGGGGGTGGGGGGGGGGGGGGGTGGGGGGGGGGGGGGGTGGGGGGGGGGGGGGGTGGGGGGGGGGGGGGGTGGGGGGGGGGGGGGGTGGGGGGGGGGGGGGGTGGGGGGGGGGGGGGGTGGGGGGGGGGGGGGGTGGGGGGGGGGGGGGGTGGGGGGGGGGGGGGGTGGGGGGGGGGGGGGGTGGGGGGGGGGGGGGGTGGGGGGGGGGGGGGGTGGGGGGGGGGGGGGGTGGGGGGGGGGGGGGGTGGGGGGGGGGGGGGGTGGGGGGGGGGGGGGGTGGGGGGGGGGGGGGGTGGGGGGGGGGGGGGGTGGGGGGGGGGGGGGGTGGGGGGGGGGGGGGGTGGGGGGGGGGGGGGGTGGGGGGGGGGGGGGGTGGGGGGGGGGGGGGGTGGGGGGGGGGGGGGGTGGGGGGGGGGGGGGGTGGGGGGGGGGGGGGGTGGGGGGGGGGGGGGGTGGGGGGGGGGGGGGGTGGGGGGGGGGGGGGGTGGGGGGGGGGGGGGGTGGGGGGGGGGGGGGGTGGGGGGGGGGGGGGGTGGGGGGGGGGGGGGGTGGGGGGGGGGGGGGGTGGGGGGGGGGGGGGGTGGGGGGGGGGGGGGGTGGGGGGGGGGGGGGGTGGGGGGGGGGGGGGGTGGGGGGGGGGGGGGGTGGGGGGGGGGGGGGGTGGGGGGGGGGGGGGGTGGGGGGGGGGGGGGGTGGGGGGGGGGGGGGGTGGGGGGGGGGGGGGGTGGGGGGGGGGGGGGGTGGGGGGGGGGGGGGGTGGGGGGGGGGGGGGGTGGGGGGGGGGGGGGGTGGGGGGGGGGGGGGGTGGGGGGGGGGGGGGGTGGGGGGGGGGGGGGGTGGGGGGGGGGGGGGGTGGGGGGGGGGGGGGGTGGGGGGGGGGGGGGGTGGGGGGGGGGGGGGGTGGGGGGGGGGGGGGGTGGGGGGGGGGGGGGGTGGGGGGGGGGGGGGGTGGGGGGGGGGGGGGGTGGGGGGGGGGGGGGGTGGGGGGGGGGGGGGGTGGGGGGGGGGGGGGGTGGGGGGGGGGGGGGGTGGGGGGGGGGGGGGGTGGGGGGGGGGGGGGGTGGGGGGGGGGGGGGGTGGGGGGGGGGGGGGGTGGGGGGGGGGGGGGGTGGGGGGGGGGGGGGGTGGGGGGGGGGGGGGGTGGGGGGGGGGGGGGGTGGGGGGGGGGGGGGGTGGGGGGGGGGGGGGGTGGGGGGGGGGGGGGGTGGGGGGGGGGGGGGGTGGGGGGGGGGGGGGGTGGGGGGGGGGGGGGGTGGGGGGGGGGGGGGGTGGGGGGGGGGGGGGGTGGGGGGGGGGGGGGGTGGGGGGGGGGGGGGGTGGGGGGGGGGGGGGGTGGGGGGGGGGGGGGGTGGGGGGGGGGGGGGGTGGGGGGGGGGGGGGGTGGGGGGGGGGGGGGGTGGGGGGGGGGGGGGGTGGGGGGGGGGGGGGGTGGGGGGGGGGGGGGGTGGGGGGGGGGGGGGGTGGGGGGGGGGGGGGGTGGGGGGGGGGGGGGGTGGGGGGGGGGGGGGGTGGGGGGGGGGGGGGGTGGGGGGGGGGGGGGGTGGGGGGGGGGGGGGGTGGGGGGGGGGGGGGGTGGGGGGGGGGGGGGGTGGGGGGGGGGGGGGGTGGGGGGGGGGGGGGGTGGGGGGGGGGGGGGGTGGGGGGGGGGGGGGGTGGGGGGGGGGGGGGGTGGGGGGGGGGGGGGGTGGGGGGGGGGGGGGGTGGGGGGGGGGGGGGGTGGGGGGGGGGGGGGGTGGGGGGGGGGGGGGGTGGGGGGGGGGGGGGGTGGGGGGGGGGGGGGGTGGGGGGGGGGGGGGGTGGGGGGGGGGGGGGGTGGGGGGGGGGGGGGGTGGGGGGGGGGGGGGGTGGGGGGGGGGGGGGGTGGGGGGGGGGGGGGGTGGGGGGGGGGGGGGGTGGGGGGGGGGGGGGGTGGGGGGGGGGGGGGGTGGGGGGGGGGGGGGGTGGGGGGGGGGGGGGGTGGGGGGGGGGGGGGGTGGGGGGGGGGGGGGGTGGGGGGGGGGGGGGGTGGGGGGGGGGGGGGGTGGGGGGGGGGGGGGGTGGGGGGGGGGGGGGGTGGGGGGGGGGGGGGGTGGGGGGGGGGGGGGGTGGGGGGGGGGGGGGGTGGGGGGGGGGGGGGGTGGGGGGGGGGGGGGGTGGGGGGGGGGGGGGGTGGGGGGGGGGGGGGGTGGGGGGGGGGGGGGGTGGGGGGGGGGGGGGGTGGGGGGGGGGGGGGGTGGGGGGGGGGGGGGGTGGGGGGGGGGGGGGGTGGGGGGGGGGGGGGGTGGGGGGGGGGGGGGGTGGGGGGGGGGGGGGGTGGGGGGGGGGGGGGGTGGGGGGGGGGGGGGGTGGGGGGGGGGGGGGGTGGGGGGGGGGGGGGGTGGGGGGGGGGGGGGGTGGGGGGGGGGGGGGGTGGGGGGGGGGGGGGGTGGGGGGGGGGGGGGGTGGGGGGGGGGGGGGGTGGGGGGGGGGGGGGGTGGGGGGGGGGGGGGGTGGGGGGGGGGGGGGGTGGGGGGGGGGGGGGGTGGGGGGGGGGGGGGGTGGGGGGGGGGGGGGGTGGGGGGGGGGGGGGGTGGGGGGGGGGGGGGGTGGGGGGGGGGGGGGGTGGGGGGGGGGGGGGGTGGGGGGGGGGGGGGGTGGGGGGGGGGGGGGGTGGGGGGGGGGGGGGGTGGGGGGGGGGGGGGGTGGGGGGGGGGGGGGGTGGGGGGGGGGGGGGGTGGGGGGGGGGGGGGGTGGGGGGGGGGGGGGGTGGGGGGGGGGGGGGGTGGGGGGGGGGGGGGGTGGGGGGGGGGGGGGGTGGGGGGGGGGGGGGGTGGGGGGGGGGGGGGGTGGGGGGGGGGGGGGGTGGGGGGGGGGGGGGGTGGGGGGGGGGGGGGGTGGGGGGGGGGGGGGGTGGGGGGGGGGGGGGGTGGGGGGGGGGGGGGGTGGGGGGGGGGGGGGGTGGGGGGGGGGGGGGGTGGGGGGGGGGGGGGGTGGGGGGGGGGGGGGGTGGGGGGGGGGGGGGGTGGGGGGGGGGGGGGGTGGGGGGGGGGGGGGGTGGGGGGGGGGGGGGGTGGGGGGGGGGGGGGGTGGGGGGGGGGGGGGGTGGGGGGGGGGGGGGGTGGGGGGGGGGGGGGGTGGGGGGGGGGGGGGGTGGGGGGGGGGGGGGGTGGGGGGGGGGGGGGGTGGGGGGGGGGGGGGGTGGGGGGGGGGGGGGGTGGGGGGGGGGGGGGGTGGGGGGGGGGGGGGGTGGGGGGGGGGGGGGGTGGGGGGGGGGGGGGGTGGGGGGGGGGGGGGGTGGGGGGGGGGGGGGGTGGGGGGGGGGGGGGGTGGGGGGGGGGGGGGGTGGGGGGGGGGGGGGGTGGGGGGGGGGGGGGGTGGGGGGGGGGGGGGGTGGGGGGGGGGGGGGGTGGGGGGGGGGGGGGGTGGGGGGGGGGGGGGGTGGGGGGGGGGGGGGGTGGGGGGGGGGGGGGGTGGGGGGGGGGGGGGGTGGGGGGGGGGGGGGGTGGGGGGGGGGGGGGGTGGGGGGGGGGGGGGGTGGGGGGGGGGGGGGGTGGGGGGGGGGGGGGGTGGGGGGGGGGGGGGGTGGGGGGGGGGGGGGGTGGGGGGGGGGGGGGGTGGGGGGGGGGGGGGGTGGGGGGGGGGGGGGGTGGGGGGGGGGGGGGGTGGGGGGGGGGGGGGGTGGGGGGGGGGGGGGGTGGGGGGGGGGGGGGGTGGGGGGGGGGGGGGGTGGGGGGGGGGGGGGGTGGGGGGGGGGGGGGGTGGGGGGGGGGGGGGGTGGGGGGGGGGGGGGGTGGGGGGGGGGGGGGGTGGGGGGGGGGGGGGGTGGGGGGGGGGGGGGGTGGGGGGGGGGGGGGGTGGGGGGGGGGGGGGGTGGGGGGGGGGGGGGGTGGGGGGGGGGGGGGGTGGGGGGGGGGGGGGGTGGGGGGGGGGGGGGGTGGGGGGGGGGGGGGGTGGGGGGGGGGGGGGGTGGGGGGGGGGGGGGGTGGGGGGGGGGGGGGGTGGGGGGGGGGGGGGGTGGGGGGGGGGGGGGGTGGGGGGGGGGGGGGGTGGGGGGGGGGGGGGGTGGGGGGGGGGGGGGGTGGGGGGGGGGGGGGGTGGGGGGGGGGGGGGGTGGGGGGGGGGGGGGGTGGGGGGGGGGGGGGGTGGGGGGGGGGGGGGGTGGGGGGGGGGGGGGGTGGGGGGGGGGGGGGGTGGGGGGGGGGGGGGGTGGGGGGGGGGGGGGGTGGGGGGGGGGGGGGGTGGGGGGGGGGGGGGGTGGGGGGGGGGGGGGGTGGGGGGGGGGGGGGGTGGGGGGGGGGGGGGGTGGGGGGGGGGGGGGGTGGGGGGGGGGGGGGGTGGGGGGGGGGGGGGGTGGGGGGGGGGGGGGGTGGGGGGGGGGGGGGGTGGGGGGGGGGGGGGGTGGGGGGGGGGGGGGGTGGGGGGGGGGGGGGGTGGGGGGGGGGGGGGGTGGGGGGGGGGGGGGGTGGGGGGGGGGGGGGGTGGGGGGGGGGGGGGGTGGGGGGGGGGGGGGGTGGGGGGGGGGGGGGGTGGGGGGGGGGGGGGGTGGGGGGGGGGGGGGGTGGGGGGGGGGGGGGGTGGGGGGGGGGGGGGGTGGGGGGGGGGGGGGGTGGGGGGGGGGGGGGGTGGGGGGGGGGGGGGGTGGGGGGGGGGGGGGGTGGGGGGGGGGGGGGGTGGGGGGGGGGGGGGGTGGGGGGGGGGGGGGGTGGGGGGGGGGGGGGGTGGGGGGGGGGGGGGGTGGGGGGGGGGGGGGGTGGGGGGGGGGGGGGGTGGGGGGGGGGGGGGGTGGGGGGGGGGGGGGGTGGGGGGGGGGGGGGGTGGGGGGGGGGGGGGGTGGGGGGGGGGGGGGGTGGGGGGGGGGGGGGGTGGGGGGGGGGGGGGGTGGGGGGGGGGGGGGGTGGGGGGGGGGGGGGGTGGGGGGGGGGGGGGGTGGGGGGGGGGGGGGGTGGGGGGGGGGGGGGGTGGGGGGGGGGGGGGGTGGGGGGGGGGGGGGGTGGGGGGGGGGGGGGGTGGGGGGGGGGGGGGGTGGGGGGGGGGGGGGGTGGGGGGGGGGGGGGGTGGGGGGGGGGGGGGGTGGGGGGGGGGGGGGGTGGGGGGGGGGGGGGGTGGGGGGGGGGGGGGGTGGGGGGGGGGGGGGGTGGGGGGGGGGGGGGGTGGGGGGGGGGGGGGGTGGGGGGGGGGGGGGGTGGGGGGGGGGGGGGGTGGGGGGGGGGGGGGGTGGGGGGGGGGGGGGGTGGGGGGGGGGGGGGGTGGGGGGGGGGGGGGGTGGGGGGGGGGGGGGGTGGGGGGGGGGGGGGGTGGGGGGGGGGGGGGGTGGGGGGGGGGGGGGGTGGGGGGGGGGGGGGGTGGGGGGGGGGGGGGGTGGGGGGGGGGGGGGGTGGGGGGGGGGGGGGGTGGGGGGGGGGGGGGGTGGGGGGGGGGGGGGGTGGGGGGGGGGGGGGGTGGGGGGGGGGGGGGGTGGGGGGGGGGGGGGGTGGGGGGGGGGGGGGGTGGGGGGGGGGGGGGGTGGGGGGGGGGGGGGGTGGGGGGGGGGGGGGGTGGGGGGGGGGGGGGGTGGGGGGGGGGGGGGGTGGGGGGGGGGGGGGGTGGGGGGGGGGGGGGGTGGGGGGGGGGGGGGGTGGGGGGGGGGGGGGGTGGGGGGGGGGGGGGGTGGGGGGGGGGGGGGGTGGGGGGGGGGGGGGGTGGGGGGGGGGGGGGGTGGGGGGGGGGGGGGGTGGGGGGGGGGGGGGGTGGGGGGGGGGGGGGGTGGGGGGGGGGGGGGGTGGGGGGGGGGGGGGGTGGGGGGGGGGGGGGGTGGGGGGGGGGGGGGGTGGGGGGGGGGGGGGGTGGGGGGGGGGGGGGGTGGGGGGGGGGGGGGGTGGGGGGGGGGGGGGGTGGGGGGGGGGGGGGGTGGGGGGGGGGGGGGGTGGGGGGGGGGGGGGGTGGGGGGGGGGGGGGGTGGGGGGGGGGGGGGGTGGGGGGGGGGGGGGGTGGGGGGGGGGGGGGGTGGGGGGGGGGGGGGGTGGGGGGGGGGGGGGGTGGGGGGGGGGGGGGGTGGGGGGGGGGGGGGGTGGGGGGGGGGGGGGGTGGGGGGGGGGGGGGGTGGGGGGGGGGGGGGGTGGGGGGGGGGGGGGGTGGGGGGGGGGGGGGGTGGGGGGGGGGGGGGGTGGGGGGGGGGGGGGGTGGGGGGGGGGGGGGGTGGGGGGGGGGGGGGGTGGGGGGGGGGGGGGGTGGGGGGGGGGGGGGGTGGGGGGGGGGGGGGGTGGGGGGGGGGGGGGGTGGGGGGGGGGGGGGGTGGGGGGGGGGGGGGGTGGGGGGGGGGGGGGGTGGGGGGGGGGGGGGGTGGGGGGGGGGGGGGGTGGGGGGGGGGGGGGGTGGGGGGGGGGGGGGGTGGGGGGGGGGGGGGGTGGGGGGGGGGGGGGGTGGGGGGGGGGGGGGGTGGGGGGGGGGGGGGGTGGGGGGGGGGGGGGGTGGGGGGGGGGGGGGGTGGGGGGGGGGGGGGGTGGGGGGGGGGGGGGGTGGGGGGGGGGGGGGGTGGGGGGGGGGGGGGGTGGGGGGGGGGGGGGGTGGGGGGGGGGGGGGGTGGGGGGGGGGGGGGGTGGGGGGGGGGGGGGGTGGGGGGGGGGGGGGGTGGGGGGGGGGGGGGGTGGGGGGGGGGGGGGGTGGGGGGGGGGGGGGGTGGGGGGGGGGGGGGGTGGGGGGGGGGGGGGGTGGGGGGGGGGGGGGGTGGGGGGGGGGGGGGGTGGGGGGGGGGGGGGGTGGGGGGGGGGGGGGGTGGGGGGGGGGGGGGGTGGGGGGGGGGGGGGGTGGGGGGGGGGGGGGGTGGGGGGGGGGGGGGGTGGGGGGGGGGGGGGGTGGGGGGGGGGGGGGGTGGGGGGGGGGGGGGGTGGGGGGGGGGGGGGGTGGGGGGGGGGGGGGGTGGGGGGGGGGGGGGGTGGGGGGGGGGGGGGGTGGGGGGGGGGGGGGGTGGGGGGGGGGGGGGGTGGGGGGGGGGGGGGGTGGGGGGGGGGGGGGGTGGGGGGGGGGGGGGGTGGGGGGGGGGGGGGGTGGGGGGGGGGGGGGGTGGGGGGGGGGGGGGGTGGGGGGGGGGGGGGGTGGGGGGGGGGGGGGGTGGGGGGGGGGGGGGGTGGGGGGGGGGGGGGGTGGGGGGGGGGGGGGGTGGGGGGGGGGGGGGGTGGGGGGGGGGGGGGGTGGGGGGGGGGGGGGGTGGGGGGGGGGGGGGGTGGGGGGGGGGGGGGGTGGGGGGGGGGGGGGGTGGGGGGGGGGGGGGGTGGGGGGGGGGGGGGGTGGGGGGGGGGGGGGGTGGGGGGGGGGGGGGGTGGGGGGGGGGGGGGGTGGGGGGGGGGGGGGGTGGGGGGGGGGGGGGGTGGGGGGGGGGGGGGGTGGGGGGGGGGGGGGGTGGGGGGGGGGGGGGGTGGGGGGGGGGGGGGGTGGGGGGGGGGGGGGGTGGGGGGGGGGGGGGGTGGGGGGGGGGGGGGGTGGGGGGGGGGGGGGGTGGGGGGGGGGGGGGGTGGGGGGGGGGGGGGGTGGGGGGGGGGGGGGGTGGGGGGGGGGGGGGGTGGGGGGGGGGGGGGGTGGGGGGGGGGGGGGGTGGGGGGGGGGGGGGGTGGGGGGGGGGGGGGGTGGGGGGGGGGGGGGGTGGGGGGGGGGGGGGGTGGGGGGGGGGGGGGGTGGGGGGGGGGGGGGGTGGGGGGGGGGGGGGGTGGGGGGGGGGGGGGGTGGGGGGGGGGGGGGGTGGGGGGGGGGGGGGGTGGGGGGGGGGGGGGGTGGGGGGGGGGGGGGGTGGGGGGGGGGGGGGGTGGGGGGGGGGGGGGGTGGGGGGGGGGGGGGGTGGGGGGGGGGGGGGGTGGGGGGGGGGGGGGGTGGGGGGGGGGGGGGGTGGGGGGGGGGGGGGGTGGGGGGGGGGGGGGGTGGGGGGGGGGGGGGGTGGGGGGGGGGGGGGGTGGGGGGGGGGGGGGGTGGGGGGGGGGGGGGGTGGGGGGGGGGGGGGGTGGGGGGGGGGGGGGGTGGGGGGGGGGGGGGGTGGGGGGGGGGGGGGGTGGGGGGGGGGGGGGGTGGGGGGGGGGGGGGGTGGGGGGGGGGGGGGGTGGGGGGGGGGGGGGGTGGGGGGGGGGGGGGGTGGGGGGGGGGGGGGGTGGGGGGGGGGGGGGGTGGGGGGGGGGGGGGGTGGGGGGGGGGGGGGGTGGGGGGGGGGGGGGGTGGGGGGGGGGGGGGGTGGGGGGGGGGGGGGGTGGGGGGGGGGGGGGGTGGGGGGGGGGGGGGGTGGGGGGGGGGGGGGGTGGGGGGGGGGGGGGGTGGGGGGGGGGGGGGGTGGGGGGGGGGGGGGGTGGGGGGGGGGGGGGGTGGGGGGGGGGGGGGGTGGGGGGGGGGGGGGGTGGGGGGGGGGGGGGGTGGGGGGGGGGGGGGGTGGGGGGGGGGGGGGGTGGGGGGGGGGGGGGGTGGGGGGGGGGGGGGGTGGGGGGGGGGGGGGGTGGGGGGGGGGGGGGGTGGGGGGGGGGGGGGGTGGGGGGGGGGGGGGGTGGGGGGGGGGGGGGGTGGGGGGGGGGGGGGGTGGGGGGGGGGGGGGGTGGGGGGGGGGGGGGGTGGGGGGGGGGGGGGGTGGGGGGGGGGGGGGGTGGGGGGGGGGGGGGGTGGGGGGGGGGGGGGGTGGGGGGGGGGGGGGGTGGGGGGGGGGGGGGGTGGGGGGGGGGGGGGGTGGGGGGGGGGGGGGGTGGGGGGGGGGGGGGGTGGGGGGGGGGGGGGGTGGGGGGGGGGGGGGGTGGGGGGGGGGGGGGGTGGGGGGGGGGGGGGGTGGGGGGGGGGGGGGGTGGGGGGGGGGGGGGGTGGGGGGGGGGGGGGGTGGGGGGGGGGGGGGGTGGGGGGGGGGGGGGGTGGGGGGGGGGGGGGGTGGGGGGGGGGGGGGGTGGGGGGGGGGGGGGGTGGGGGGGGGGGGGGGTGGGGGGGGGGGGGGGTGGGGGGGGGGGGGGGTGGGGGGGGGGGGGGGTGGGGGGGGGGGGGGGTGGGGGGGGGGGGGGGTGGGGGGGGGGGGGGGTGGGGGGGGGGGGGGGTGGGGGGGGGGGGGGGTGGGGGGGGGGGGGGGTGGGGGGGGGGGGGGGTGGGGGGGGGGGGGGGTGGGGGGGGGGGGGGGTGGGGGGGGGGGGGGGTGGGGGGGGGGGGGGGTGGGGGGGGGGGGGGGTGGGGGGGGGGGGGGGTGGGGGGGGGGGGGGGTGGGGGGGGGGGGGGGTGGGGGGGGGGGGGGGTGGGGGGGGGGGGGGGTGGGGGGGGGGGGGGGTGGGGGGGGGGGGGGGTGGGGGGGGGGGGGGGTGGGGGGGGGGGGGGGTGGGGGGGGGGGGGGGTGGGGGGGGGGGGGGGTGGGGGGGGGGGGGGGTGGGGGGGGGGGGGGGTGGGGGGGGGGGGGGGTGGGGGGGGGGGGGGGTGGGGGGGGGGGGGGGTGGGGGGGGGGGGGGGTGGGGGGGGGGGGGGGTGGGGGGGGGGGGGGGTGGGGGGGGGGGGGGGTGGGGGGGGGGGGGGGTGGGGGGGGGGGGGGGTGGGGGGGGGGGGGGGTGGGGGGGGGGGGGGGTGGGGGGGGGGGGGGGTGGGGGGGGGGGGGGGTGGGGGGGGGGGGGGGTGGGGGGGGGGGGGGGTGGGGGGGGGGGGGGGTGGGGGGGGGGGGGGGTGGGGGGGGGGGGGGGTGGGGGGGGGGGGGGGTGGGGGGGGGGGGGGGTGGGGGGGGGGGGGGGTGGGGGGGGGGGGGGGTGGGGGGGGGGGGGGGTGGGGGGGGGGGGGGGTGGGGGGGGGGGGGGGTGGGGGGGGGGGGGGGTGGGGGGGGGGGGGGGTGGGGGGGGGGGGGGGTGGGGGGGGGGGGGGGTGGGGGGGGGGGGGGGTGGGGGGGGGGGGGGGTGGGGGGGGGGGGGGGTGGGGGGGGGGGGGGGTGGGGGGGGGGGGGGGTGGGGGGGGGGGGGGGTGGGGGGGGGGGGGGGTGGGGGGGGGGGGGGGTGGGGGGGGGGGGGGGTGGGGGGGGGGGGGGGTGGGGGGGGGGGGGGGTGGGGGGGGGGGGGGGTGGGGGGGGGGGGGGGTGGGGGGGGGGGGGGGTGGGGGGGGGGGGGGGTGGGGGGGGGGGGGGGTGGGGGGGGGGGGGGGTGGGGGGGGGGGGGGGTGGGGGGGGGGGGGGGTGGGGGGGGGGGGGGGTGGGGGGGGGGGGGGGTGGGGGGGGGGGGGGGTGGGGGGGGGGGGGGGTGGGGGGGGGGGGGGGTGGGGGGGGGGGGGGGTGGGGGGGGGGGGGGGTGGGGGGGGGGGGGGGTGGGGGGGGGGGGGGGTGGGGGGGGGGGGGGGTGGGGGGGGGGGGGGGTGGGGGGGGGGGGGGGTGGGGGGGGGGGGGGGTGGGGGGGGGGGGGGGTGGGGGGGGGGGGGGGTGGGGGGGGGGGGGGGTGGGGGGGGGGGGGGGTGGGGGGGGGGGGGGGTGGGGGGGGGGGGGGGTGGGGGGGGGGGGGGGTGGGGGGGGGGGGGGGTGGGGGGGGGGGGGGGTGGGGGGGGGGGGGGGTGGGGGGGGGGGGGGGTGGGGGGGGGGGGGGGTGGGGGGGGGGGGGGGTGGGGGGGGGGGGGGGTGGGGGGGGGGGGGGGTGGGGGGGGGGGGGGGTGGGGGGGGGGGGGGGTGGGGGGGGGGGGGGGTGGGGGGGGGGGGGGGTGGGGGGGGGGGGGGGTGGGGGGGGGGGGGGGTGGGGGGGGGGGGGGGTGGGGGGGGGGGGGGGTGGGGGGGGGGGGGGGTGGGGGGGGGGGGGGGTGGGGGGGGGGGGGGGTGGGGGGGGGGGGGGGTGGGGGGGGGGGGGGGTGGGGGGGGGGGGGGGTGGGGGGGGGGGGGGGTGGGGGGGGGGGGGGGTGGGGGGGGGGGGGGGTGGGGGGGGGGGGGGGTGGGGGGGGGGGGGGGTGGGGGGGGGGGGGGGTGGGGGGGGGGGGGGGTGGGGGGGGGGGGGGGTGGGGGGGGGGGGGGGTGGGGGGGGGGGGGGGTGGGGGGGGGGGGGGGTGGGGGGGGGGGGGGGTGGGGGGGGGGGGGGGTGGGGGGGGGGGGGGGTGGGGGGGGGGGGGGGTGGGGGGGGGGGGGGGTGGGGGGGGGGGGGGGTGGGGGGGGGGGGGGGTGGGGGGGGGGGGGGGTGGGGGGGGGGGGGGGTGGGGGGGGGGGGGGGTGGGGGGGGGGGGGGGTGGGGGGGGGGGGGGGTGGGGGGGGGGGGGGGTGGGGGGGGGGGGGGGTGGGGGGGGGGGGGGGTGGGGGGGGGGGGGGGTGGGGGGGGGGGGGGGTGGGGGGGGGGGGGGGTGGGGGGGGGGGGGGGTGGGGGGGGGGGGGGGTGGGGGGGGGGGGGGGTGGGGGGGGGGGGGGGTGGGGGGGGGGGGGGGTGGGGGGGGGGGGGGGTGGGGGGGGGGGGGGGTGGGGGGGGGGGGGGGTGGGGGGGGGGGGGGGTGGGGGGGGGGGGGGGTGGGGGGGGGGGGGGGTGGGGGGGGGGGGGGGTGGGGGGGGGGGGGGGTGGGGGGGGGGGGGGGTGGGGGGGGGGGGGGGTGGGGGGGGGGGGGGGTGGGGGGGGGGGGGGGTGGGGGGGGGGGGGGGTGGGGGGGGGGGGGGGTGGGGGGGGGGGGGGGTGGGGGGGGGGGGGGGTGGGGGGGGGGGGGGGTGGGGGGGGGGGGGGGTGGGGGGGGGGGGGGGTGGGGGGGGGGGGGGGTGGGGGGGGGGGGGGGTGGGGGGGGGGGGGGGTGGGGGGGGGGGGGGGTGGGGGGGGGGGGGGGTGGGGGGGGGGGGGGGTGGGGGGGGGGGGGGGTGGGGGGGGGGGGGGGTGGGGGGGGGGGGGGGTGGGGGGGGGGGGGGGTGGGGGGGGGGGGGGGTGGGGGGGGGGGGGGGTGGGGGGGGGGGGGGGTGGGGGGGGGGGGGGGTGGGGGGGGGGGGGGGTGGGGGGGGGGGGGGGTGGGGGGGGGGGGGGGTGGGGGGGGGGGGGGGTGGGGGGGGGGGGGGGTGGGGGGGGGGGGGGGTGGGGGGGGGGGGGGGTGGGGGGGGGGGGGGGTGGGGGGGGGGGGGGGTGGGGGGGGGGGGGGGTGGGGGGGGGGGGGGGTGGGGGGGGGGGGGGGTGGGGGGGGGGGGGGGTGGGGGGGGGGGGGGGTGGGGGGGGGGGGGGGTGGGGGGGGGGGGGGGTGGGGGGGGGGGGGGGTGGGGGGGGGGGGGGGTGGGGGGGGGGGGGGGTGGGGGGGGGGGGGGGTGGGGGGGGGGGGGGGTGGGGGGGGGGGGGGGTGGGGGGGGGGGGGGGTGGGGGGGGGGGGGGGTGGGGGGGGGGGGGGGTGGGGGGGGGGGGGGGTGGGGGGGGGGGGGGGTGGGGGGGGGGGGGGGTGGGGGGGGGGGGGGGTGGGGGGGGGGGGGGGTGGGGGGGGGGGGGGGTGGGGGGGGGGGGGGGTGGGGGGGGGGGGGGGTGGGGGGGGGGGGGGGTGGGGGGGGGGGGGGGTGGGGGGGGGGGGGGGTGGGGGGGGGGGGGGGTGGGGGGGGGGGGGGGGGGGGGGGGGGGGGGGGGGGGGGGGGGGGGGGTGGGGGGGGGGGGGGGTGGGGGGGGGGGGGGGTGGGGGGGGGGGGGGGTGGGGGGGGGGGGGGGTGGGGGGGGGGGGGGGTGGGGGGGGGGGGTGTAGTTCCTGAACATCTGGAGAGCCGCAGGTTCCCCACCCCTGGTATAGATGCTCTTCTTGAAAAGTGGGACCTCGTTGCTGATGTGGGTGGCTTTTCAGAACTTTGATTAGTTCAAATGCTGAATTTTCACTTGGGGGTGTGTGTGTGTGTGTGTAAAGTTCAAATGCAAATGACTCTCACCTTCCGAAACTGTTTCTAGCTAGAAAGACATGGCAGTAGTCTGTTGTCTGATATCAGTAGCTCTTGTGTTTTCTCTTTTTCTTATGCATTATGACAGTGATGGCGAACTCAGAGCCCTCTCTGTGGGCATGCACAAACAGAGTTCATCATGTGGGGGGGAAATAGCACCCACACACACACACATATAGGCTGGCCTGGGCCGCTGGGCTTGATTATTAGCATTAAACCTAAGACCTAGTTTTGGGGAAGCAGTATAGGTAACCCTATTAAGTGCTGTTAAACCCCACTGATTTTCATGCAAAAAACTAAAGTGCGATCCTTTACCTGGGAGTAAGCTTGGTTGCTGGCAATGGGGCTTGCTTCTGAGTAAACCCTCCTAGGGTCGTGATTCACCCGTTGGAAGAGTTGCACAGTTGCTTCAAAGCAAAGCCACCGACTACCACCAAGCTTACTCCCGAGTAACACACACCTCAGAGCCAACCATTTTTTCTAAACTAAAACCTCAGTAGTCAGGTTAAATTGCCGTGTTGGCACTTTGCGATAAAAAGGTTCTCCATCACTGCATTATGATTTCGATCTCCCTTTCTTTCTTTTACAGAGTTGGCATCCACCCTCCTGAAGCCAAGAAAGGTAATGGAAAATAGTTATAATCTGTGCACTATCCCAAATCATACAACCCAAATTATACATACAAACTCTGCAAAGCTGTGTTATTACATACAATCAGGAGTATGGATCATGCACAAAGATATGGAAACTTTCGGGATACAATATACTGTCGGAGGCTTTCACGGCTGGAACTACTGGAGTGTTGTGGGGTTTCCTGGCTGTATGGCTGTGTTCCAGTAGCATTTTCTCCTGATGTTTCACCAGCAGTGGCGTAGGAGGTTAACAGCTCATGTATCTAATCTGGAGGAACCGGGTTTGATTCTCCGCTCTGCCGCCTGAGCTGTGGAGGCTTATCTGGGGAATTCAGATTAGCCTGTGCACTCCCACACACGCCAGCTGGGTGACCTTGGGCTAGTCACAGCTTCTCGGAGCTCTCTCAGCCCCACCCACCTCACAGGGTGTTTGTTGTGAGGGGGGAAGGGCAAGGAGATTGTAAGCCCCTTTGAGTCTCCTGCAGGAGAGAAAGGGGGGATATAAATCCGAACTCCTCCTCCTCCTCCTCCTCCCCTCCTCCTCCTCCTCCTCCTCTTCTTCTTCTTCTTCATCTTCATCTTCCTCATCTTCCTCTTCTTCATCATCATCTTCTTCTTCTTCTTCATCATCATCATCATCTTTGGCTGGCGAAGATCCTCTAAAGATGCCAGCCACAGATGCAGGCGAAACGGCAGGAGAAAATGCTACTGGAACACAGCCATACAGCTCGGAAGCCCCACAACACTCCAGTTTCAGGGTACAGTCTCCAGATGTATGATTTGGGGTGGTTCAAATATTATTCGAGAGGTTTGTGGCTGAACAGGAGAATAAGAAGCCCGGAATTGCAAGTGAGAAATGGGATCCAAACTCCACCTCAACACGTCTTGGGCAGATGACTCTAAAGAGCAACCCAGCGGAGCTCAACAACCTTTGGGGACTGTTTTGAAATAATGGCTATAATTTATAACCCTGTCTGTCATTTATATCCCTTGAAATGTGAGCACGTTTTGTATTCAGGCGACTAACTCTGCTGTCTCTGGAGAAACAGTTCATAAAACCACATAGGGGGCAAGCTAATAAAATTCTGTTGGGGCTTGCTTAAATGTGTATGGTTATTTCTTTAATGCCATTGACCAAATCCTGAATTACGGGCGAGATTTCTGGCCTTCTTGCTCGAGGTATTTCTAAATTGCCAGTCTCTGTAAAAAGAAATGGAGTTGTCCTAGTGCAGGGGTCTGCAATCTGCGGCTCTCCGAATGTTCGTAGACTACAAATCCCATCAGCCCCTGCCAGCATGGCCAATTGAATTGTAGTCCAAAATCTTCATCATCATCATCATCATCATCATCTTCTTCTTCTTCTTCTTCTTCTTCTTCTTCTTCTTCTTCTTCTTCTTCTTCTTCTTCTTCTTCTTCTTCTTCTTCTTCTTCTTCTTCTTCTTCTTCTTCTTCTTCTTCTTCTTCTTCTTCTTCTTCTTCTTCTTCTTCTTCTTCTTCTTCTTCTTCTTCTTCTTCTTCTTCTTCTTCTTCTTCTTCTTCTCCTAGTGTAACCGTCTGCAACTATTTCATTAACCGTGTTTTTGCTGTTCTCCTTTCAAGCCCTGCTTTATACTCTGGGTTGCGTTTGGGGGAGGCGAAGGGGTGTTTGCCGACGCATCAATGCTGACTATGCATCACTTTTTTCCATTTGGCAGAAAGAGAAGTCGCCAAGGGCCAGTTCTCACTTGCCGAAGTTGGGACCGAGGAATTCCTCCAGAAACTGACTTCCCAGATCACAGAAATGGTATCTGCAAAGATCAGCCAAGGTAACAAGTTACCTACCCTTAATTATTTTAGTCAGGTGTGAGATGGGATGGGGGCGATCCGGGTTTGACTCCCCACTTGCTCAGTGCTCTTAGGCCGGTCACGCAATCTCAGCCTTGACCCTGGTAAGTTTTTGGATGGGAGCAGTGATGGGATTCAAATAATTTAACAACTGGATGTTTACAAGCACCATTTTAACAACCGGTTCTGGTGAAGTGGTGCGAACCGGCTGAATTCCGCCACTGGTTGGGAGGCCTCCAAGGGATACTGCTGGTTTTGCATTAGGTTTTCATTATTGTCAGTATTTTAGCATTTTGAATTGTTCGAGACCTTATGTTGCTGTTTTCTAGATTGAAACTCAAGGTATGAATGAAATAAAGAGGCGTATTGTCTACCGCTGCAAGGAATAGTCAATTATTTCTGATCTCAGTCTAGTAGTAGCACCTTAGAAACCAGAAAGATTTGGGGGGCTTTCTAGAGGCAAAGTATCTCTCATCAGATTCCTTTATCATACATGAAGGGAGATTTGACTCTTGAAAACTCAACCCCCACCCCCCCCCAAAAAAAGTTTGCTGGCCTCTAAGGTATAGTGGTTAAGACCCGGTGGATTCTAATCTGGAGAACCAGGTTTGATTCCCCACTCCTCCACCTGAGCTGCTGAGGCTTATCTGGTGAACCAGATGTGTTTCCGCACTCCTACATTCCTGATGGGTGACCTTGGGCCAGTCACAGTTCCTCGGAACTCTCTCAGCCCCACCTGCCTCACAAGGTGTCTGTTGGGGGGAGAGGAAGGGAAAGGAGCTTGTAAGCCACCTTGAGTCTCCTTACAGGAGAGAAGGTGGGGTATAAATCCAAACTCTTCTTCTTTCTCTAAGGCATAGGTGTCAAACTCGCGGCCCTCCAGATGTTATGGACTACAGTTCTCATCTTCCCCTGCCAGCATCATGCTGGCAGAGGATGATGGGAACTGTAGTCCATAACATCTGGAGGGCTGCGAGTTTGACACCTGTGCTCTAAGGTGTCATTGGACTTGAATCCAGCTCCTCCACTACAGACCTGTGCAACTGCCTTGTGAAATTATTTTTTATGTGTGTCTTTTAATCCATTCCATTTCAGCCACGCTTCGGGTCCCTGGAGCAGACAGTGATGATGAATCCAAAACCCCGTCTGCTTCTCCGCGCCATGGCAGGTCCCGGCCTTCATCAACCGCTCAGGAATCTTCCTCGGAATCTGATGAAGGCGATGCAAGAGGAGAGGTACAGTGTCTGTATAAATAAAGTTGACGCAGCTGTTCCTCGAGGAAAAAGATTTCAACATTCTCAGCCTGTACTTCACTCCATGTGATTCTCAGATTATTAAAGGCAGCCACATTTTCATCCCCTGGCGGGTGTCGGGTGGATAATTGTTGCTGTGTTGCCTGTGAAAAAGATACCAAACAACACACACTGTTGTGGTTTCTGGAGACAAGGCTGAAATCATTTCATTGGAGGAGATGAGGTCAATTAAAAGCATTAGAAATTATGTATTGTCGAAGGCTTTCATGGCCGGAATCACTGGGGTGCTGTGTGGTTTCCGGGCTGCATGGCCGTGTACTAGCAGCATTCTCTCCTGACGTTTCGCCTGCATCTGTGGCTGGTATCTTCAGAGGATCACGGTAGACAAGAAGGTAGATAAGAAGGTCTAGTAGAACCTCTGAAGATGCCGGTTCTTTTTGCTTTCTCCGTAAAGAATAATTAATAAGACCTTTGCCTGCAGATTTTCGACATCTACATGGTCACCGCTGACTATAGCCCTATGGGTGCGGACTGCGAAACTATCGCACTGAAGGAAGGGCAGTACGTAGAAGTCCTGGATTCTGCGCATCCTCTGAGGTGGCTGGTTAGGACCAAACCCACCAAGTCTAACCCCTCCAGGCAAGGCTGGGTTTCTCCAGCTTACTTGGACAAGAAATTAAAGGTGAGAATCACCCCTGGGTTTGAAGTTTCCCTGCCCGCGTTAGAAAACAGATTAATTGGTAATTGGGTAAAATTTGGTTTCGCTTCCTCCACCTGTGAGTTTCCCTGATGAAGTGAACATGTCAGAGTTAAGAACATAAGAACATAAGCACATAAGAACAAGCCAGCTGGATCAGACCAGAGTCCATCTAGTCCAGCTCTCTGCTACTCGCAGTGGTCCACCAGGTGCCCTTGGGAGCTCACATGCAGGATGTGAAAGCAATGGCCTTCTGTGGCTGTTGCTCCCGATCACCTGGTCTGTTAAGGCATTTGCAATCTCAGATCAAAGAGTATCAAGATTGGTTGCCATAAATTGACTTCTCCTCCATAAATCTGTCCAAGCCCCTTTTAAAGCTATCCAGGTTAGTGGCCATCACCACCTCCTGTGGCAGCATATTCCAAACACCAATCACACGTTGCGTGAAGAAGTGTTTCCTTTTATTAGTCCTAATTCTTCCCCCCAGCATTTTCAATGAATGCCCCCGGGTTCTAGTATTGTGAGAAAGAGAGAAAAATTTCTCTCTGTCAACATTTTCTACCCCATGCATAATTTTATAGACTTCAATCCTATCCCCCCTCAGCCGCCTCCTCTCCAAACTAAAGAGTCCCAAACGCTGCAGCCCCTCCTCATAAGGAAGGTGCTCCAGTCCCTCAATCTTCCTCGTTGCCCTTCTCTGCACTTTTTCTATCTCTTCAATATCCTTTTTGAGATGTGGCGACCAGAACTGAACACAGTACTCCAAGTGCGGTCGCACCACTGCTTTATATAAGGGCATGAAAATCCTTGCAGTTTTATTATCAATTCCTTTTCTAATGTTCCCCCGTTGCATATATATCTCCCCTTACCTTAAATCTGAGAAAGAATCATCCTAGATCCGTGGTGGCGAACCTTTGGCACTCCAGATGTTATGGACTACAATTCCCATCAGCCCCTGCCAGCATGGCCAACAATTGGCTATGCTGGCAGGGGCTGATGGGAATTGTAGTGCCAAAGGTTCGCCACCATGGTCCTAGATCCATAGGTATATGTCAGGGGGTTTTGAACCTGTGGTTTTTGAGCCCATGGGCACCTGTGGCATTCCGGCAGAGGATGGCAAGAGCAACCACAAAATGGCTGCCACAGGAAACTGAGCCATACATATACCCAGAGTAAATCCAAGTGCAGGGCAAAGGGGGGGTTAGAATTAGGGTTACTCTCAGGAGTGTCAAGCCATCATGAACTTAACAGAATCCCAATCCACCGCTGCCACAAATGAATAAATATCTCATGATGGAGACTCTCCATGGTAGCTGGTGGTTGGCGGCTTTTTCCACAGTCTGGAATAAGCCCGCAAAACCCTAATTGCCATAAGAGTGGTGAAATTCGATATTGATTTCCTTTGTTCTAGCTGTCAACTGAATGGGGTGTGCCAGACGTTCCAGAGTTCCCCGGGGAATCCGTTTCAGACGATGACTACAAAAAGAAATTGAGGTGAGCCCTTACTGATAAGTCCTTCCCAGGGGAAAAAAAAGTTTACTTTCTTTTTTCCTCTGTCTTATTGTTATCCGCCCTTCCCCATCTGTAGTAAGGATGTGGAAACTCATACAAATATTTATTCCATTTATTAGATTTTTTTTCATTGCCCTTCCCTTTGAGGCTCAGGGCAATTTGCAACCTCAGTTAAAACAAAAGAAGTCACAAAAAAAGTGTTAAAACCAGTGGTGGGATCCAAAAGTTTTAGTAACTGGTTCCCATGGTGGTGGGATTCAAAGTGTGGCATAGCACCAATGGGGCTGGGCGGGGCATGACGGGGGCGTGGCCGGGCATTCCGTGGGCGGGGCTGTGGCAAGGACACAGCCGCCCATACCGGGTCCTTGGGAAGGGAAATGAATGGCCACAGTATGCAGGGCTGCCACGCGACGCCGGGTGCACCTCCTGCTGGGGACTGCTTCAAGTTTATGCTGCTACTGCTGAGAGGAGGGCATAACTAAGGCCAAAATCACGTGGCAAAATCACCAATTAATAACCCCCTCTCGGCACACACAAATAATTAGTAACCTACTCTCGGGAACCTGTGAGAACCTGCTGGATCCCACCTCTGGTTAAAACTCATTCTCCAAAATACATCTGAGGCCCCTTCCGCGCATGTAGAATAATGCACTTTCAATCCTCTTTCACAATTGTTTGCCAGTGGATTTTGCTATTCCGCACAGCTGCAAAGTACATCGAAAGTGGATTGAAAGTGCATTATTCTGCATGTGCAGAAGGGGCCTGAATCTAAAATCAGTAGCGTCAAAGTATCCCAACCACTGGACAGTAATGTCTAGGTTTCTTCCTCTGCCACAGGTAGAGGCGTAGCAAGGAGGAAAAGGGCCTGGTGCGATCCTCCGCTCTATCCTCAGCTTGAAACTCTCCTGCCTCCACGCCCTGAATGCTCCCCGCCTGCCCCCCCAGGGGCACGCACGGTGTATCCCACCCCCCGCTTCCCTGGAGCTATGCCTCTGGACACAGGATCATTTGAATCAAGTAAAACCCCTGCAGAGAAGATTAAGGCGCAGAGTAGCAGTAGGTTCCATCTAGGAGGTTATGGATTCATAATTTATCAGTTTCGCCAGCATGGCCAATTGGCCATGCTGGCAGGGGCTGATGGGAATTGTAGTCCATAACATCTGGAGTGCCAAAGGTTCGCCACCACGGGTGTAAGGGAAGGGAGGGGAGGAAAAAAAAGATGTGTGGAAATCGTGGGTTGAGATTTGAGTCTCTCACTGCTGGGATTATTGGTGTTTATCTTGCTGTTCTTCTTTGCTGCCCAGCCTCATAATTCAGGATATGCTGAACACAGAAGAGGACTTTGTGAGGGATTTGCAGTTCCTGCAGACCCATCATATCCAGTACACCGAGACCTGCCCCAACATCCCAGCTGCTGTTTCTAAACAGAAGCTCGTCATCTTCAGGAATGTTACCGAGATTATTCACTTCCATTCCAAGTAGGTACATCCAAGACACCTGCGCAGCGAACAAAGGGCCAAACCGCATATGACGCAGAGATGTGCGCCTCAAGTCAGCTGCTTTCAGAATGATTCAGAACAGGAAAAGACTCAGGCATCCCAGTTTCCAAAGAGAAAGCCATTGGCTTCCTTCGGTATCATAGCCCCAGGAACTGACAGCTTTAAAAGGGGATTAGGACATATTGTTGTTGGACCTCCAGAGGAACTGGTTGGCCACTATGTGAGGTGGGATGCTGGACTGGGTAGACTCTCACTGGTCTGAAACAACAGGGCTCTTCAGAAGTTCTTATCAGGGGAATCCTCAGTCTCTCTGCCCTGCTGTTGGACCTCCAGAGGAACCTCTTGGCTAGGCTGACCAGACGTCCCGCTTTTGGCGGGACAGTCCCGCCTTAAAACAATTTGTCCCGCATCCCATGGGTTTTTTGAAGTGTCCCGATTTTTGGAAGGCTGCCGCACTGCCTTCTGGGGCGCAAGGCAGTGCGGCAGCCTCCCGTGCACACGGCCACAGGAGCGCACGGCCTTCTGGGGCACTCCCATTTCCCGCCCTGTCACAGGGCGGGAAATGGGAGCGCCCCAGAAGGCAGTGCGCTCCTGTAGCTGTGCGCGCATGCACGGCCACCCGCCTACCCGCCCATCCCGGTTTACAAAGGTGACTATCTGGTCACCTTACTCTTGGCCACCGTGTGAGACGGGATGCTGCACTTGATGGACCATTTGTCTGATCCAGCAGGCCTCATATTCTGTGCTTCATATGTTTGCCTGCATTGTCTGTTTTGTCCGTATCACTCTGAACTGTTAATTATCCCAATCTTGAAACCTCTTAAGCAATATGAAGGGATTCTGCAAAAGGCCCAATCAGTACTCAACGGGCCATCTGCCTTCACCCGTCTTCTACCTTGGTGGCTGGCAATGAAGAAGGCCGGGGATTAAAAGATAAAATAGGCCATTGAGCCTCAACCAACTCAAGGTAACCCCATGAAGTTTCACCTTATAGGATTTTCAAGGCAGAAAATAAGCAGAGGTGGTTTGCCATTGCCTGTCCCTGCCTAGCAACCCGAGCCTTCCTCGGTAGTCCCCTATCCATAGTAGGGACTAAGCTTGAGCGATACCGAAAAAAATTGGTAAAATTTGGATTCGGCTTGATTTAGCTGTAAAATTATTGTTATAGCTGAATCAGCCGAATCCCTGATTTAGTATACCCGAATTTATTCAGATATACTGAAAATTCGGGTTCATTCTCATTTTAAAAGTTTTTTTTGTTTTTTCCCTATTTTCAGCCTTAGGGTGTGCATTTTTAATCTAGTGGCACCAAAATTTCAAGGTATCTTCAGGAGACTGTCCTGATGACACCATTCAGGTTTGGTGAAGTTTGGTTCAGGGGGTCCAAAGTTATAGACCCCCAAAGGCAATGCCCCCAACCCAAGATGTCCTACCTCTTTGTACATTTTTGTCAGTGCTGCCTGGTTTACAGGATTCCCTTCCCAGAGAAGCCAACTTGGAAACTTGAGTTTAAGGAACACCAAGTCAGTCTCGGCAATAGAGGCTCCAGCTGCAATGAGGACAAATTGGAGATATTCCTAAACTGAGAAGTCCTGGTAGTTGCTCCTCCAGACCTGTCTGTCCAGATCAGTGAATGCATCTGCTGAACAGCCACGTCTTTCCTTTCCATTTGGTGTTGGCCTCTTTTTGGTTTCTGGATTCTTGCCACTATTACAGCTTCAACTGAATCAACCAATGTGCCACAGAATGTCCTTACTGCATGGGATGGAAATATGAGCACTGAGTCAGTCAAGGAAATTCAGCAAATCTCACATAGATGCCATTTCTTTTTAGGGTCTGACAGATTTTCCTTCCTCCACAGTTTCACAGACTTAAATGCTCCAATCTAAGGGCGGGAAATGGTACAGAAACCCCCATACCTTTGCATAGGCCCACTTCATTTCAACACAAATGACTTGGGAGACATTCGCGAAAGGTTGCTTTGCAGCTGTGCTGTATTTGTGTTACAACAGCTCGTCAAATCTGGTCCCATCTTTGTGGCAGAGGCAGCTGTAGGCAGACAGTGAAAAATCTGATAGTCAGAGTCTCTTTTTCTTCCTGTTCCCCGCAGCACCTTCTTCCCAGAGCTTCAAAAATGTGACACCGACGATGACGTGGCGATGTGTTTTATTAAGAACGAGGGGGACTTTGACAACTACATTCAGTATCTGGTGGGTCGGATACAGGCCGAGTCTGTTGTTGTCAGCAAAACTGTTCAGGAGTTCTATAAGGTAAGGGACAAGTAGGATTGTAGTTTTTAATATGTGCAAACTGGATCTTGGAGGCCCTGCTTCAAACGCGTCTTCGGCTGTGGAGCTTGCTAGTTGGCACTGGACCAGTCCTCTGTCTGTCTTGCCTACTTCACAGGGTTGTTGTAAAGATTAAATGCGGGAGGGAAAACCACACATATCTGAGCATGTTGGGGGGAAAGCCGGATAAACATGCACTGGAAGAAGAGGAAGAGGAAGAGGAAGAGGAAGAGGAAGAGGAAGAGGAAGAGGAAGAGGAAGAGGAGGAGGAGTTTGGATTTATATCCCCCCTTTCTCTCCTGTAGGAGACTCAAAGGGGCTTACAATCTCCTTGCCCTTCCCCCCTCACAACAAACACCCTGTGAGGCAGGTGGGGCTGAGAGAGCTCCGAGAAGCTGTGACTAGCCCAAGGTCACCCAGCTGGTGTGTGTGGGAGTGTACAGGCTAATCTGAATTCCCCAGATAAGCCTCCACAGCTCAGGCGGCAGAGCTGGGAATCAAACCCGGTTCCTTCAGATTAGATAGACGAGCTCTTAACCTCCTACGCCACTCCTGCTCCTGTTATACTCTGTTCCACAGAAAGGTAATAGTGAGGTCAGTTGAGGTGCAGTGATTGAGAAAATTGAATGCTTCTGCATAAAAATATAGTCCCAAACAAATATGAGAATTAGCATTTATTTTTACGAGCTGCCTTTATCAAAATTGTTCTTTGCTATTGAATCCAACGTTCTTCCAGCGTTTTGGAAGGGGCTTGTCTTCTTCAGCACGTCTAATTTACGATCTTCTGGCGGTTGGTAAGCGACCGGCTCCCACATGCCTATGTGATTTATCTACACCATCACAAACTGACTTTTGAAACATTGCCTCTACTCATGAATGGTCTCCTGTCTGTGGGATTTCTGAATGAACTTGATTCCAGTGCTATTCTATTCATGGAGAAGAATATATCTGTAATACTATTAATGCGTTTAGACTTGTCATTCATGCTATAAATCAGTTTGATGTACTTCCCTGTTTGGGGCGAGTGTTTTTCTGGAGGTAGCTCATCCAGTTCCCGTGCTTTCCTTATCACCAGTACTTGCGTTTTGCAAATTAGATAGAGCTAGGTAGGCACTGGGACCCAGGTGGAGCATTCCCCAACAAAGAAAGTCCGGCATGTTGAGTTCTGTGGCGGAGGAATATGCAATCCTACTAACATCTTTTTCTGAGACTGACTAAATCACCTTGCCAATTCTATTCTCCCCTCCGCTGTGCCTGTGTGCTCTGTATGAGGGGACTTTGCATAGTCCTGAACTCCTAGCTGTTGGGCCATTCTCATTGTCTGTCTGGCCCCTTCCACACACGCAAAATAATGCAAACCACTTTCACAACTGTTTGCAAGTGGATTTTGCCATTCCGCACAGCTTCAAAGAGCACTGAAAGCAGTTTGAAAGTGCATTATTCTGCATGTGCGGAATGAGCCTCTATCTCCCTGTGGTGATCCCCCTTTTGCCGTGCCTCCTGTGCCCCGTCCGCGCTCCCTCATGGGGGCGAGTTCTGGCCGGGTCCAGCTGCCAGCTCATGGCAGGCCCCGCCCTCCGGCTGAATGAGTCTGGGGCGAGCCACTGCGGTGACCCCCGGACACTCCCCCGCCAACCCAAACACAGACTCGCTCGCTCACTCTCTCAGCTTAACCCACCACACAGGGCTGTTGTGAGGATGCAGTGGAGAAGAGGTAGACCCACATAGCGACCCCTGAGCTCCCTGCAGGAAGGATGAGATAAAAATGTGACAGACAAATAGGAGCCAGCTTGCATTGCTCTTAGTTGTGTGGAAGACAGACCTTTTCATTAGCGGTATAAGTTTTGATTTCTTGAAAAATCCTTGCTGTTGTTCTTTTCTTCCCAGCGATATGCAGAAGAAATGATGTCTATCGAAGACCCTTCTCAGCCACCGGTCCTTCCGCTGCAGCACTATCTAGAGAGACCAATAAACAGGATCCAGAGGTACCAAATTATAATCAAGGTGAGTTTTTCTTTACAGCGCGGGGGTCTAACTCTGGTCCTCCAGATGTGCATGAATTAGGCCTGGTGGGAATTGTAGTCCATGAACATCTGGAGGACCAGAGTTGGATGCCCCTGCTTTACGGCTTGTTGTGATTATTTTGTATCATTTTGGGGGAGAGTGGAAAGAGACATTTTCCCCCCTCATCTGTCTCCAATCCTGGTTTGATTCTTCTGGCTTCACACAGGTTATTTTCTTACAGAGGCAGTGCATAAAATGTTTAAAATTACTTTCTGATTTCCTAGACTGTTTAATTCCCTCCCCCCTCCATTTAGAAGAAGAAGAGTTTGGATTTATATCCCCCCTTTCTCTCCTGCAGGAGACTCAAAGGGGCTTACAATCTCCTTGCCCTTCCCCCCCTCACAACAAACACCCTGTGAGGTAGGTGTGGCTGAGAGAGCTCCGAAGAACTGTGACTAGCCCAAGGTCACCCAGCTGGCATGTGTGGGAGTGTACAGGCTAATCTGAATTCCCCAGATAAGCCTCCACAGCTCAGGCGGCAGAGCTGGGAATCAAACCCGGTTCCTCCAGATCAGAGTGCACCTACTCTTAGCCACTGCTCTTAGCCACTACGCCACTGCTGCTCCTTTACTTTATTTTATAAAGTAAAATTTACTTTATTTTACATGCTTTCTATTGAATGTTGCATGGCGCTGCGTTTGAAAACTTCTTAGAAATTTCAGTTGGTCCAAAATGTAGTGGCCAGGTTGTTGTTGTGGGCAAGATGCAGGGATTGCGTCAACGCTGGAAGATCCACACTGGCTGAAAGATCCACACTGGCTGTCCCATCTGCCTGGCACAATTCAAAGTGAATGTTCTTATGTATTGTCAAAGGCTTTCACAGCCGGTCGTCATGGGTTTTCCGGGCTGTGTTATCATGGTCTTGTTGGTAAATCTTGTTCCTAACGTTTCACCTGCATCTGTGGCTGGCACCTTCAGAGGTATATCATAGAGAGAAGTCTGTAGTACACTGTGATACACCTCTGAAGATTCCAGCCACAGATGCAGGTGAAACATTAGAAGAGTTTGGATTTATATCCCCCCTTTCTCTCCTTCAGGAGACTCAAAGGGGCTGACAATCTCCTTGCCCTCCCCTCACAACAAACACCCTGTGAGGTAGGTGGGGCTGAGAGAGCTCCGAGAAGCTGTGACTAGCCCAAGGTCACCCAGCTGGCGTGTGTGGGAGTGTACAGGCGAATCTGAATTCCCCAGATAAGCCTCCACAGCTCAGGCGGCAGAGCTGGGAATCAAACCCGGTTCCTCCAGATTAGATACACGAGCTCTTAACCTCCTACGACACTGCTGCTCCTCCTGGTAGATCTACCAGGTCATGGCCATACAGCCCGGAAAAACCACGACAACAGTTGAATGTTCTTACCTTTAAAGCTCTAAATGGCTTGGGAGTCAGGGCAGTCGGAGCCCCCCCCCCACACACACACATTTTATCCTACCTTCTGGTTAAGACCCTCTTCTCTCTGTGCCCCCTGCCTTCAGAGATGAGATGGGTGGTAACCAGAGACAGGGCTTTTTCAGTGGTAGCCCCCTTGCCTTTGGAATTCCCTCCTCCAGCCTTACCTGGTGCCTTACCTGGTAAGCCTTACCTGGTGCCTACGCCTTGTTTTCTTTTACATGCCAAGCTAAAATGTTCATTTTAACCCAGGTTTTTACCTAAATGCTGTTTTTCTGTCAAACATTTGTAGTCTGTTTCTACACTGAGAATCATTTTGTCCGCATCATTTCAATCTGTTCAGTGTGTGTTTTCGTGCTGTTGATATGCCCCATCTTATCTTAATGGTTTTACCTGCTTTTATTGTGTTTTAATGGCATTGACCTATTTTCGTAAGGGTGTTTTAATCTTCGCTTTTTATGACTGTGTTTTATTTATTTATTTGTTTGTTTGTTTGTTTGTTTGTTTATGGGATTTCTATGCCACCCAATCCCCAAAGGGTTTTAATAGTTTTATATAATTATCTTTTTAGTTTTATATAATTATCTTACTGTAAGCTTCCTCAAAGGTGGCCTCTAGAGAGGTGGCGCGCAAATTTTCTAAAGAAAGAATTCCTAAATTAGATGATGTACACACTGTATAATTTCCCATCTCCTTCCCCTCCACAGGAATTAATCCGAAACAAAGCAAGGGGCAATCAAAACTGCGCATTGCTGGAGCAGGCTTACGCTATCGTATCTGCGCTCTCACAGCGAGCAGAAAACAATCTTCACGTGTCACTCATTGAGAACTATCCAGGAACCCTAGAAATTCTCGGAGAGCCCATCCGACAGGTAACGGAAGCCGCAGGGTCTTATCCTGAGCAGTGATAAACAGGAGACTTGTGCCATCTAAAATATAATCTAATGTTATTGCAGCATGAAGAAGAAGAGGAGTTTGAATTTATATCCTACCTTTCTCTCCTATAAGGAGTCTCAAGGTGACTTACAAACTCCTTCCCTTCCTCTCCCCACAACAGACACCTTGTGAGGTGGGTGGGGCTGAGAGAGTTATCAGAGAACGGTGACTAGCCCAAGGTCACCGAGCAGGAATGTAGGAGTGAAAAAACACATCTGGTTCCCCAGATAAACCTCTGCCATTCAGGTGGAGGAATGGAGAATCAAACCTGGTTCTTAAACACTACCTGTACATCTTGTTGCAGACCAACCTGGCTAACAGTTTGCCACACTCTTCTTGAGGGTTAGACTTGATGGCCCTTGGGGGTTTCTTCCAACTCTATGATTCCTTCCAGCTTCAAGTGGTCACTGATGGGGCCTTAAGAGCAGCAAGGTTCCCACCTGTCATGCTGGGATCCAGCGCAGTAAAAAACCCTTTCCCTGAAGAACATTTACATTAAATATATTTGTGGGTAGAGGTGTGGCCCTTCCTGCTCGGTGACCTGATACACAGAATAATACGCCAGACAATATATATGTAGTGTGGGTGAGAAAACTGGCCATAGCCAAAGAATTTATTAACAGAAAACACAGGAAAGCAAATTGGCGCAGCATGGGAGGTGATCCAAGCATCTGGGCACCCCGAGTGCTGTCCTCCAGAGGATGACTAGTTCCTCCCGCCCGCCTGCTGGAGGAATGTAACCAAGCAGAAGATTGGAGTGAGACATTCCAGACCGGCGAAGTGCCCATGACTGGAGCCCCCTTTCCATCCCCGCTGGGGGGGGGCGCAAGCTCCTTAGCCCCCCGCGGGGCATTCCAACCGTGGGCTTGTTCCACCCCTACCTCTTAAGGAGGTGTAATAAACAGGGGAGCTCTCCGAGCTCCCCTTGGCAGCGGATCACCTCCCATGCACAACCCGCAAATGGCTATGACAATTATAATAACATTTAAACATTTCCAAAAAACAGGGATCGGGGGGGGGGTGGGAAAATCCCTCGACGTTCTGGTCCGAAGTGGGCCGTGGAGCACCAGGCAGGGCCTTTTATAGGCCGTACCTCTGGCCCCCTCTGATGACGTGCTCCCGCGCATCACGAGAGCACGCCTCCAATCGGCCCGGGCCCTCCGCGCTTTCGCAGAACGGGCCTGAGCTGCCTGGCCCTCTGTGCATGTGTGGATCGTCCGCACATGCACAGAATGGGCCTAAAGCCTTTGCCAGGCCCCTCCTCCCTCCCGCAACGGCGGCCGCATTTCAGGCGCGGCCGCGCTCTCTCCTAACATCTGCCAATGACCAGCAGCTCTGTGAACTGAACTTTGTCTTTTCAGGGCCAGTTCATTGTATGGGAGGGGGCCCCTGGATCCAGAATGGCTTGGAAGGGTCATAAGCGTCACATCTTCCTCTTCAAGAATTACCTCATCGTCTGCAAGCCCAAACGAGACACCAAGACAGACACTTACAACTACAGCTTCAAGAACATGATGAAGGTTGGGCTGTTATTTTCTTTGCCTGCTAACTATGATCTCTTTCCTTGTCTCCTTTCTCAACCCAAACTGGCACCTGCATAGCTGCAGTTTAGCTTTAAGAACATAAGAACATAAGAACTAGCCAGCTGGATCAGACCAGAGTCCATCTAGTCCAGCTCTCTGCTACTCGCAGTGGCCCACCAGGTGCCTTTGGGAGCTCACCTGCAGGAGGTGAAAGCAATGGCCTTCTGCGGCTGCTGCTGCTCCTGAGCACCTGGTCTGCTAAGGCATTTGCAATCTGAGATCAAGGCGGATCAAGATTGGTAGCCATAGATCGACTTCTCCTCCATAAATCTGTCCAAGCCCCTTTTAAAGCTATCCAGGTTAGTGGCCATCACCACCTACTGTGGGGGGTAGGAATGGGGAAGGGGAAACAATTTTAATTGCCATCTCAACTTTGAATTTTATAATTTGTATATGGTTTTAACTGGGATTGGGGGTGAAATGGATTTTAATTGTTTATATGAATGATGGACACCGCCCTGAGCCCTTTGGGGAAGGGTGGTATAGAAATTTAATAAAATAAATAAATAAATAAATAAATAAATATTCCAAACACCAATCACACGTTGTGTGAAGAAGTGTTTCCTTTTATTAGTCCTAATTCTTCCCCCCAGCATTTTCAATGAATGCCCCCTGGTTCTAGTATTGTGAGAAAGAGAGAAAAATTTCTCTCTGTCAACATTTTCTACCCCATGCATAATTTTATAGACGCCAATCATATCCCCCCTCAGACGTCTCCTCTCCAAACTAAAGAGTCCCAAACGCTGCAGCCTCTCCTCATAAGGAAGGTGCTCCAGTCCCTCAATCATCCTCGTTGCCCTTCTCTGCACTTTTTCTATCTCTTCAATATCCTTTTTGAGATGTGGCGACCAGAACTGAACACAGTACTCCAAGTGCGGTCGCACCACGGCTTTATATAAGGGCATGACAATCCTTGCAGTTTTATTATCAACTCCTTTCCTAATGATCCCCAGCATAGAGTTTGCCTTTTTCACAGCTGCCATGCATTGAGTTGACATTCCCATGGAACTATCAACTAAGATGCCCACAGCTTTAGAAGGAGAGTTTGTTTTATACTCTGCTATTCTCTACCTTCAAGGAGTAGCAAGGTGCCTTACAAACTCCTTCCCTTTCTTTCCTCATAGCAGACATCTTGTGAGGTCCACGGGGCTGAGAAATATCTTGAGTACATGTTCAGAGTCCCAATAGCATTGCGTGTAGAGTGGAGGATAAGGGAAAAGATGAATAAGGCAACTAACTTTGTGGATATTAATTTATGACTTTTGCTGGCAGCAACAGGTGACTGCTGAATAACCGATGAAGGCACATTTTAATTGGAACTTCCTAAATTTCATTAACTGTGAGAAAGTTCCCCCATCTGCACAGAACAAAACTTTCTCCAATGTCCTTAGGGTAACTAGTTTCAGCTGGATTCCAGTTATCAAGGATGACACCACCATTTTCACAGAGCATACAGTAAACTTGGATAAATAAATGTTCACATAATAAACATCTGCATTTTTGAACTCTGGTAACTTATGAGAGGAGACCAGAGGCATAGCAAGAGGGGAAAGTGTCTGGCGCACCAGTGCGTCCTCTGCCCCCATCCTGCCCCGGAACGCCCCCGGAACGCCTCCAGCACACCCCCACAGAGGTGTGTGCCAGGTGTGTCATCCCCCCACCCCCTTGGAGCTACACCTCTGGAGGCGACTGTGGGTTTTTCTAGGCTCTTAGCTTTCAAAATGGACTCTCTTGCCACAGTGACATACTTAACTTTTAACACACTTCTCCACCTTTCCAGCTCTCAAACATCGATGTAAACGATCTGGTAGAGGGGGATGACCGGGCATTTGAGATTTGGCACGAGCGAGAAGACTCGGTCCGCAAATATGTCTTTCAAGCCCGGACTGTCATTATCAAGAACTCTTGGGTGAAGGAAATCTGTGGCATCCAGCACCGCATCAGTCTGCCAGTGTGGGGTAAGTTTGTCTCTGGTTAACCTTCCCCGTCAACTTGTCCTTACCATGCTTCTTGGTAACGGAAGAAGAAGAACATGCTATCAAGTGGCAACCTGACTCATAGTGACCTCTGCTAAAGGGCATGTGCCGAGCCAAGGTGGTTTGTTGTTGTACACCGCCCAGAGCCCTCTAGGGATGGGGCAGTATATCAAATAAATGAATGAATGAATGAATGAATGAATGAATGAATGAATGAATGAATGAATTTGCCATTGCCTTCTTCAGTGTAGCGACCCCTGTCTTTTTAAATGTTTCCATTTATATCCCACCCTTTCCAACGGGGCTCAGGGCGGCAAACAACAAAACAACAGCACAGCAATAAACCAATTTCAGTCCTAAAACCAATAAAACAGTAAAACAACCACAGGTGGTGAAAACCCTTCTCCCTTCCACACCCATGAGAGGCCAGCGATGATAACAGACCAGGCTGGCTGGCTGGGTGGAAATGCCTGGCGGAAAAGCTCTGTCTCGCAGGCCCTGCGGAAATCGTTCAAATCCTGCAGAGCCCTGATTTCACTCAGGAGCTTATTCTACCAGGTAGGGACCAGGGCTGTAAAAGCCCTGGCCCTCATAGAGGCTGGCCGGATATCCTTTGGGCTTGGGACCTCTGGCAGGTTTCCCTCCGATGAGCAGAGGGACCTGATGCAGAGGTGGGATCCAGCAGGTTCTCACCAGTTCCCGAGAGTGGGTTACTAATTATTTGTGTGTGCCGAGAGGGGGTTACTAATTGGGTCCGCTTTTCCATCTCCACGCCCTTGCCTCCCCGAGAGGCATATTGGCTTTGAACGTGAAGGTTCCATATAGCAATTGCGACTAATAATGTAACTCCCTGAACTGGGTTAATCCCTTTCAGGTACTGCAATTCATTGATTCTCAGCCTTTCGTACCTTTTATCTCACCAGTCTCTATCAAAGAACCTGTGTGTTTCACCATTGCTGTGTTCAGATTTGTGAGTTGGGGCATTTTCTATAATGTGATGATGATTTAGAAATGACCTGGTGCAAAAAAAAAATTTGGGGGGTCGTTTGCAGGGTGGCTGCCCATGGGGCATCCAACTCAGGTTTTGCCCAGGGCTCAGGTTTGCTTGTGGTGACACCTCTCTGCCTCTTTGCTGAGGGTACGGGCTGGCGAGGGAACCTGTTACTAAAATTTTTGGATTCCACCACTGACCTGATGGGGCAATACTGGGAGAGGCAGTTCCGCAGGCTTGCAGATCCAAGACCGCTCACAGCCTTTGGCGGTCTCCATCCAAATCCTGACCACAACCAAGCTTGTGTAGCTCTCAAGCCCAGACAAGCTTGAACCAAACTGGGCTGATCTGACTTTTTGGTAAACAACAATGGTTTCAATCTGTTTGCTTTCAGATCCACCAGAGTTTGAGGAGGAACTGGCTGACTGTACGGCTGAGCTTGGTGAAACAGTCAAATTAGCTTGCCGTGTCACAGGAACGCCCAAGCCGGGTATCTCCTGGTATAAAGGTATTACTGAAGCTGCTTGAGCATGTTCGGCTTTTTGGAATATTCGGTTTCCAAATACGACGCAGTCATTGTGGCTTCTCATGAATAATATTGAAGTAGCCCAATTAACTGGCTTTTCAATCCAAACTCCCAGGTGTAATTTATTTTATTTAAAGTATTTCTATGGTGCCTTTCCACCCAAATAGGAACCTTGCGCCAGTAACCATCAAACATTAACACGTTTCATTACTAAAAACATTTAAAATAAAGTATGTGTAAGGTTCCGTCAAGCCACAACTGTTTTATGGCAACCCTGTAAGGTTTTCAAGGCCAGAGAAATTTGAAGGTTGTTAGTCATTTTCTGCCTCTTTGTCGTGGCCCCCATGATCCTTGGAAGGCTTCCATCCAGGGCAGAGGTGGGATCCAGCAGGTTCTCACCAGTTCCCGAGAGTGGGTTACGAATTATTTGTGTGTGCTGAGAGGGGGTTACTAACTGGGTCTGCTTTTCCGTTAGAAATTCCATTAGGTCCCAAAATCATAAAGTCCTGTTGTTTCCTATGTGGCTGGTTAGCTTAAGGTAGAAAACGGGATAATTCTCCCTGTTGGTTGCTTTAAAACATGTTTTAGAAATACCGTAAAAGTTCCTTGTTTAAGGAAAGTATCCTTCTTTTTGATTTCTAGAAACAAAAATTGGCATTTGAAAGTATTAAGCATTTGACAGGCAGTCAATTAGAGGAGAAGAAGTAGTTGTTTCTGTTGGCAGTAGACAATAGGACTTGCTAGAATGAGTTTAAAATTACGGACAGAAAGATACCCAGCTGGAAATTAGGAACTTCTTTACAGTCAGAGTTTCCTTTTACAGTAACAGAGAGAAATTATTAATGCCCCGCCCCCTCGAATGCCCAGCCACGCCGCGTCAAGGCTCCAGCCCAGCCCTTACGGGCTTAATACCACAGTTTGAATCCCCCCACCCTGGGAACCTGTTACTAAAATTTTTTGGTCCCACCACTGATCCAAGGACTAACCAGGTCTGACCCTGTTTAGCTTCTGAGATCTGATGAGACCAGGTGACCCTGGGCCATCCGTGCCTAGGCAAAATATGTGGAGAGGAGATTTGTCCTTGTCTGCCCCTGCACAGCAACCATGGACTTCCTCGATGGTCTCCCATCCAACAACTAACCAGGGCTGACCCTGCTTAGTTTGTAAGATCTGATGAGATTGGGTTAGCCTGGGCCCTTCAAGCCAGGGCAGTTAACTACCCCATAGTGTTTTCAAGACAAGAGACATACAGAAAAGTTTTGCCTTTGCCTGCCTTTGCATAGCAACCCTGGATTTCTTGATGGTCTGCAGTCCCAGGTGCTAACCAGGGTTGAATATGATTAGCATCCACCATCTGAGGAGATTGTGCTGTCCAGGTCTGGGCAAAATGAAGTACATTCAATACAATCATATACACACATGCGACACTGAAAACCAAGTCAATAACAATGGTTATTGCAAAACTGGATCGTTTTGTTTTATCTTGAAGATGGTAAGGCAGTGGAGGTGGATCCCCATCACATTATCATCCAAGATCCTGATGGCTCCTGCACTTTGATCCTTGACAACTTGACGGGTGTCGACTCAGGACAATACATGTGCTATGCTGCTAGCCCTGCCGGAAATGCCAGCACACTAGGAAAGATATTGGTTCAAGGTAAAGGATTATGTGCTTCAGAGAGCAGCTTGATAATATGCCTGTTGTGCAGTACATGGAAATATCTAGTGTCTGTGTAATGAGGCAGCTAGGACTTCCCAGTGAAGTCCATTCATATTTGCATGTGGGCCAAACTTGTGATACAATTCTCTTTGTCATGCAAATTGGGTTCGCCTCGATAGATGCCATTTAATCTCATCGGGTTAGTTCCAATCAGTTGTCTTTCTGGTGACAGGAAAAGAGGGATCTACCCAGAGGTGGGATCTAACCAGTTCTCACCACTTCTCTAGAAGTGGTTACTAATTTTTTTCTGAGTGCCAAGAAGGGGTTACTAAAGCAACCCCCCTGCCCAATAGGGACTGGAGGTGCTGCATAAAAGCGCGGGCGCCCCACTGTTTGAATCCCACCACCATTGCAACCTGTTATTAAAATTTTTGGATCCCACCACTGGATCTACCCAACCTGTTTATTCTGGGAATCAAGAAACCTCCATGTACAAAAGCCATGGGGTGTATGATAAGAAAGAGACTTGGAAGAGATTCCATAGAAAAGCTGGCTGGATTGAATCCATAATCTGGTTCTTTTCTTCTCTTTCTCCCATTGTCTTCCAAAATTGTTCAGTCCTATGTACAGATCAACCTAGTATAAGGTGACCAGATTTTCACCTTTTTAAACCGGGACTCCAGTGTGCAAGAGTCGCAGGAGCACACCGCCTTCTGGGCGCTTCCCTGTTTCCGCCCAGGTGTGCTGGATCGTCCCCAGCAGTCAAAAGCCAGCCTTCCAAAAATCGGGACAGTTAAAAAACCCCGCAGGACGCGGGACAAATTGGTTTAAAGCAGGACTGTCCCGCCAAAAGCTGGACGTCTGGTCACCTTGACCTAGTATGACTCCAGCATTTAAATCAGCACCCAACAAATTCCCACAACAGAGAATTTGTTTTTTTTCTAAGTTTTTGTTTCCAGTTAATATTTATGTTTTTATCTTATCGTTTTTATGCTCCTGGTTTTCTTTTTATCAGTACATTCTTTTAGATATATATTTTATCCTTTTAATTACATTTTATTGACCTTTTCTGGTCTACAACTATAATAAAGATTGAAATTGTTACCGAAAAAAAGACTGTTTTCGCTGGGTAACAGTAGAGGACTTGCAGTTCTTCTGGAAACTTCTTGATCTGCAGTTGTGTGCTTCTAGCTGCAGAAAAAAAGAATGCAAGGCACCAGTGTGTTGTGGGTTTTCCAGATTGTATGGGTTCCAGTAGCATTTTCTCCTGACGTTTTGCCTGCATCTGTGGCTGGCATCTTCAGAGGATCTTCAGATAAGATGCTACTGGAACACGGTCATACAACCAGGAAAATCCACAACACACTGGTGATTCCAGTCATGAAAGCCTTTCAACAGTGCAATGCACCATTTTTCTGACTAAGTCCTTAGTTGGTCTCGGCTCGTTTGGTGTGTATTTGTTAGTGTTTTCATCCATGTGATTTCAGATATGCATTAATCTTAATCTTGCTTTGTAGTTCCTCCTCGGTTTGTGAACAAGGTGAAACATGCATATTATGCTGACGGGGAAGATACGCAGTTCACATGCACGATTGAAGGAGCACCTTTTCCACAGATCAGGTGAGTTGCCCCGCCCAACAACAACTATTCTTCTTTTTTTTTTTTTTTTTTTTTAGTATAATTAAATTTTATTAAATAAGAAAAATTGACAATTTAAAGTTCCGTTGTTACATGAATTAACAGAAATTGTTATACATATAGGTTTTAACATAAAGTTATTACATGAAAAATGCCTTATCCATTTAAAAAAAAAACAACTCATTCTTGACCTCTATGCATTACAGTTTTAAACTTTAATATACTTCCAGCTAGGATATATATAATCTCAATACAAATACTTCAGTTCAATTTGATCTATCTTTTTAGTATATATACTTTGTTAAGCTGTTTTATACAGAAAGAGATTTTGTAAATTAATTTCCAACTAAATGACCTGAGATACATATAAACTAATCCATCATACTCTGTATACTCTCTATCTTTATTACTTAAATCTATTATTTCCTCCTTAATAATTTGAAATTGAATAAGGCTTGTTACATCAATACGCATATCAATACATATTATCTATGCATAAAAGAAACAACTAATACTTAGTCTTCCTCGTAGAAAGTGCTGTCTGTAGAGAGGGGGGGAAAAAAAGATGATTTAACAATTTATTACGCTTTGAAGGAATACAAAGTTTTTTTTTTTCACTCATCAGATATTTTACTAACGGTTCCTATGTTGGTGAAAAAAAATCAGTTAAATTGTGATGTTCTATGAGATTTGAAATTTTATCCATTTTTATATACTCTACCAATTTGACAAAAAAAAAATCTTCAAATTGAGGGAACATTTCTTACTCTTCCATGTTTTTTGCATAATTGATTCTGGCAGCTGAAACCATATATAAAATTAATTTGTCAAGCTTTTCCTGGTCTTTACAGAATCTAACATATTTAATAAAAAATATTTCTGGTAAGAATTTAAACTGGTATCCTAAAATTTTTTGTCATAGCTGTATATATTTCTTTTCCAGTATATTTGGGCTTGTCCACACTGCCACCTCACATATGAAAATAATAGGTGCCTTCTCTCTTCTGGCACTTCCAACACTGGACCAGATTCCCTTTGCTTATTTTTTTTTTTACAATTTTTGTGGACAATAAATACCACCGATGGAACATTTTATAACAATTTTCTTTAATATTAATACATTTTGTGAATCTCATATTCTTTGTCCATAATTTTTCCCATTGGTCCATATGGATGTTTTTCCCAAAGTCCTGGGCCCATCGGATCATACACTCTTTTAAAATTTAGCCTTGTTAGATTATATGTTAGATTTTAGTTGAGCTGTTGGCTTCACATACCCGAGCCTCTGGGTGAGGCTCGAATTGTAATGAAGGCCAAACAAACTGCAAGGATCTGGCAGCTGTGAAATCTTACACAATAATAACAACTTGAAAACATCTTCTGGAATTCGACAAAATTAACATCTGTCAAATTCAGAAGGCAGCCCTGCTGGGATCCGCACGAATACTAGCCGATACATTACAACTTCCTAGGCCTCTGGGTGAGGCTCGAATTGTAATGAAGGCCAACAACCAGCTAAAGATCTGGCAGCTGTGAAATCTACAACAACAACAACAACAACAACAACAACAACAATAATAATAATAATAATAATAATAATAATAATAATAATAATTTATATCCCGCTCTCCCTACTTAGACCAGCTACATTTGAGTTCACTGGGTTCTTTGGGATACTGACAAACAGAGCTTTGATTCCTAAAAACTCCTACCGCAAAAAAATTTGTTTATAGAATCATAGAGTTGGAAGAGTCTCCAAGGGCCATCAAGTCCAACCCCCTGCAATGCAGAAACACACAATCAAAGCATTAACTGTTGATCTCTGCAATACTATTGGCCTCAAATCTTTCTGTGAAGGAGTTAGGCCAAGAGTGGGCCTTTCTGGACAAATTGCCTAAAAAGTTTCTAAAACGTTTTCAGTCCCCCCCCCCTTTTTACAATGATATGGGCGCATACTTATCCCTTGAAACAGTTCATGGCCGTCAGGACACGATTTCCTCCCTTTTTCTTGAGTTTTGTGTTGAATTGATGCTTCAGTATTTCACAGCCTTGTGACTCAGTTCTCTATCCGTCGTATACTCGATGCTTTGAAGATTCCTCCCCCCATTTTAAAAGTTGCAAATGTTGCAGAAATGTTGCAAATGATGGGGGAATGAAGAGTGAGCTCAGAAAATGTCACCAAGGACAGCATAGAGGCGTAGAAACATCTTGAAGAGATCGTGCAGGCGACTGAAGATGTTTCAAAAACATTTCAACAGAAGAATCATTTTAAAAGGACATTCATTTATGATGGTTTGAAGCTGCAAATAAAATTGTCTGGAAACAAAGCAGGGTAAAAACAATGCAGAACTCCATGGAAGAAATATTTTATTGCCTGCCTCAAAACGTTTTTAAAGGTTTTTGCAGATAGTATGTGACTGTCCCCAAATCCCCCAGCAAGCTTGGGGGACAGAGTAGAGATTAGAACCTGTGTCTCCCAGATATAGGTGAGACATTAGGAGCTAAAATTACCCGATCATGGCCACACAGTCCGACAAACCCACAAGAGCCAGTTAACTGCAGCTGTGAAAGCCTTCAACAAGTCATTCTCTTTCTTTACCGGTAGAGTTCCGAATCATCTTCAGGGTGCTGGTGTTGACCTTTAAGGCCTTACACGGCCTGGGACCCTCGTATCTTCGAGTCCCTGCACGGCCTCTCCATTCAGTGGAGGCCAATCTACTAGTGGTCCCTGGCCCCTCAATGATGCTGCTGGCCTCCACACGGGCTAGGCCCCTTACGGCTCTGGCCCCGGCTTGGTGGAACACTCTTCCTCCAGCTGTCCGGGCCCTGTGGGACCTTAGTGACTTCCGCAGTGCCTGTAAGATGGAGTTGTTCCGCTGGGCCTTTGGAGGGACCAGCCGCTGAAGGTGCCCCCCCGTTGGCTTTTTACATCTGGGCCCTTTTTCATCTAATGGGACTCGCCGTCCCTCCCTCTTAGGGAGGATTTTAAAAAAATGGGGTTTGTTGGACGCCTCTTATTATTCTTATTGCTGTTTTTAAAGGTTTTAGCAACTTTATTTATAACTGTATTGAGAGTTTATGTTGTACACCGCCCGGAGCCCCTTGGGGATGGGGCGGTATAAAAATCTAAATAATAAATAAATACCCACAACCTCATCCTTGACGATATGTTTTACATCGGATCCCTCCATTCTCTCCTTCCTTCTTCTCCCACCAGATGGTATAAAGATGGAAATCTGTTGACTGACCCAAATAAGCACCAGTGTTTCAGTGAGCAACGGAGCGGCGTGATTGTGCTTGTGATTAAAAATGCCTGTAAGGACGACGTGGGAGTCTATGAGTGTGAGGTAAGTCGGGGATATTGTCAGGGATACTGAGTGTGAGGTAAGCCGGGATATTGTCAGGGATACTGATGGAGTTTCAAAATCTGTCTTTGATGGCAAAGACACATCATAAACCCCAGGAACATCAGTTTTATCACCTATAAATTTGTTAATCTTTAAGATGTCATGATATTCTGTTACTTCAGCTGCATCAGATTAATACTATGGTCCTGATGATTCCGCCCCCCTTAAAATGTATTGTGTAAAGCAGCCTGTAATAGTACACAAATATCCAATACAAGGAACATCACATTGTGCTCATGTTTACACTTTCTGTGAAGATAAAATGCCAGCAAAAATTCATTCACAGGCAAAAATGTAATTGGCATAGGAGCCAGCGTGGTTTGGAGTTAAGAGCAGGTGCATTCTAATCTGGGTTTGATTCCCCACTCTGCCACTTGAGCTGTGGAGGCTTCTCTGGTGAACCAGATTAGCTTGTGCACTCCAACACATGCCAGCTGGGTGACCTTGGGCTAGTCACAGTTCTTCGGAGCTCTCTCACCCCTCTTCTTCCCCTTCCTCCTCCTCCTCCTCCTCCTCCTCCTCCTCCTCCTTCTTCTTGATAGTAGCTGGAACACAAGAATGAGGTTTCTTTTTTTGCCAGGAATCTTCATGTTAACTAACGTTTCATGCTTTTTTTTAGCTGGTGAACAGGCTAGGAACAGCCAGGAGCGGGGCGCAGCTTTACCACCAGAGTGCAGCTGCATTGGCTCAAGAGAGGAGAAGCGATCAAGCCATTACAGTGGAGGTATGGCTTTTTATCTTCTCTGGAAATGTGCTGTTAAAATTACTGCTTTTGTGAAGTCCTCCCCTTAAGGGTCAAGTATGTTTGCTTCTTACCCCAGAAGCAGTGAGGTTTGCGCCTGTTGTCTTCACACTTCTCTGTACAGGAACGTGTTGCAGTTTTAGCAGATGCAAAGTTGGTCGATTTCCAAACTTATTTGCGCAGGAGATTTTGCTGTCTTGGAAGCCTTAAGACATGAAGCCTTCTAGGTGGCCGTGGGGACATGCCCTGGCTTTTGATCGATTTGTTAAGCGTGTTGTGGACTGTCATTGAAGAAAGGGCCAATGATAACCATATCACAAGTTTAACTATCTGGCGTTATCTTCCCAAAACAATGCCAGTACCGTGCTTAGCCTGATCATTCGTATCAGCTTAGAGCAGTGATTCCCAAATCAGGGTCTGTGGAAAATCTGGGTGCCATGAGCACATCCCAGTACTACGATTTAATGCTAATGGCTTCGTCCCCCCCCCCCCCCCCCCACCGGAATCACATGGATTTTAAAGGGGGTGGTTGGAAGCCTCATGGGCTGTCTTTAAACAACATTGAAAACAAAGCATTAGCGATGGTTTCAACCGGGCGTGATTGGGGGTAGATTTCAAGGAAGCTCTCCCTTCAAATCCCCCCCCAATCCATGCCGCACTTAGTAAGTAAACAAACAACGCAGAAGCTGTCAACACTACTTCCCTCCTCCCTGCTGGCAACTCCCCACCTACAGACAAAACCCTAAAAAAATGCAAAAAAATATATCAAACAAACCTCAAGGGTACCCTGAGATATGAACAGCAAGGTCAAGGGTACCGCAATGTCGAAAAGGTTGGGAAACACTGGCTTAGAGGTTCCTCACAGAGTATCTGGTAGTCAACCAATGTCTGTCTTGGACTGACTAGTCCTGTGGAAAATAGGCCATTATAAAGGATGAGCAATAACAGATGATGTGGCCCAGATGGGGGCTAGAGATCCACAATTAGATTTTCCTCCAAAGCAGCTGTATGCATTTCTGGATTCAAGTCTTCTTTAGGGGACATGGAAGGATTAAACCTTTTCCCCTCTCAAAATAAATCACTGTCTGAATATGTTTCTCTAGCATCTGTGGGTGCTGGGTTGAGAAAGGGGGTGGGGAAGAAACAAAAGGACTTCTCTGCATTCTCCTTTTTCTTGCTTGTAAGTTTCTGTTTCTTTTTTCGGGGGGGGGGGGTCCAGTTCCTTATGTGTTTTGCTCCCTCTAGTGGTTGATTCGATATCACACAGCTTCAAAAACAGCATATCTTCCTTCACATTTAGGCTGCAGGTTTTTAACATTGGACTGAAAGCTGTGTGATATCGAATCAACCACTAGAGGGAGCAAAACACACGTGGAACTGACCCCTCCCCCCAAAAAAGAAACAGGAACTTTCAAGCAAGGGAAATGGAAATATGGAAAAGCCTAAAAATCGTGGTAGTGATAGGATTTCTCTGAGGAAAATGGTGTGGTGGGGGAAGGAGATTGGGGGGAGGAGATTCATCCCTCCCTGCCTCCCCAGGGCTGTCTTGAAGGAGATGAAAGCCACATGAAGATCTGAATATGTTTCTCTAGCATCTTATCTAGCTGTGTTTTCAAAATTTTATCTCTTAGCAGCAAGAAATGTATGAGTAGGTTGCAGGGGTGTGTACGTTCTTTTTGGGCCAAGAGCCAGATTTGTGTCTTTGTGCCACTGGGGCTCTTAATTTCCTTGTTGCTGTTTCACACTTTCTCGGGTGCTTCAGCCTACTGGCCAGTGTTGTAGACTCGGAAGCTAGGGCTTGTGAAAAATGATAAAGCCACTTTAGGACTGGATGAAAACCTCCTGTGGGCCAGGTTGCGACTCCCAAGTTGTCATTTGCCCACTGCTTTGCCAGATAGTCATTTTCGAATTTAGTTTGTTCCTTGGGATATGTTTGGCTCAATTTTCTTGAATTCTCAGAACTGAAATAACTTTTGATGAGCTTTCTTTTGAGACCATTTCCGTTCATTAAATTTCCAATTAAGAATGGGGAATGTTCCTTGCCACCAGTGTCACTAGGAAATGCATGGCGTTTAGCAGGGGCCCCCAACGTGGTACCTGTGGGCACCATGACACCCACCAACAACTTATCTGGTGCCCTACCAGCATTTTCAGAAAGTGGATGGAAGTAGGTGGGCCTCTTGGCCGGCATTTCTATGTTGGGCCACTGGAGTTCTGATTGCCCACTCAGATCAAAATAATGTAGCTTTTGTGAGAGTTACCCCCAGTGTCTGTTTTATTCTGTCTTTCAGTGCTCTTCCCCAGTGTATTTTTTAATCGTCCCTCTTCTTCCCTGCACTTGGACCTTTTCTGGGTCTGTGTATGGCTCCGCCTTCTGGGACAGCCATTTTGTGGCTGCTTCCACCATGTTGTTTGAGAATTCCAAAGATGCCCAGAGGCTCAAAAAGGCTGGGAACCCCTAGTGTGGAGAGACTGTGCAGGAAAAATTAAAATACAGCAGGTCAAGAATTACAATACAACGGCTTCTTTGTTTCATGTGTTCAAAATGCTTCAGGTACATTATGTTAGTTCTCATTAGCCAAGATGTGAAAAGATGAGTCTTTTGTGGTCAAACTCTTTTATCAGCTTCACTGTTCAGAACTATTAATTCATGCTAGAGACCACTGTTCATTTCAAAGTAAAAAGATTGAAAGACTATTTCACAAAGAAACGACTTGGTTTTCCAGCTACAATTGTCGAGGTATAACTAAACTATCACATCGTTATTATATTGTTGTAAAACTCATAAATGCATTTCGGCGAATGTTTCTTATCCCTTATTGAATAGGCTTCAGTTGGATTAATTTGGAAGCTCCTTTCTCAAAGTATCGTAATCGCCAGCTTGTTTCCTCAGAAATCTGTGAATCTGTTAGTTGTCTCGACAATGCAGATTGAATAAATGTACCATGAAAATAATCATTTGCTTCTCAAGAGGATCTTCAAGATTTGCAATAAAGTCATCTGGAATTCCACCTTCTGGGCAACTCAAAGAGTTCTGCGAGTTTTATTTTCCTTCGTGCACACCCATCATATCTCCCTGCGTCGTGTAGCCAGCTGGCTTAACCTATTAACAGCGAAGAGGGCCTGTGGCAGAGACGCCGTGGCTGTCCTTTTCCCTTAACAGCTTTTAACCTGCTGATGAGGATGTCCTGCTTTGCAAAGCTGAACGCTGCTAAAATGCGACAATTTTGAAGGTGGTTCTAAAGATCATAAGCTAAAGGAGTCTGTTCATGTAGGCTAGTTTACAGTTGTTTGGTCAGAAAGTAGATAAGTTCAAAGTCGCTGTATCTTGCAAGGTATGCCCCGTGGTTTGATGGTCCTCAGAAATCTTCACAAAAGAAGATATTTCAGTGTATTGTCAAAGGCTTTTACGGCCAGAATCACTAGGGTGTTGTGGGTTTTCCGGGTTGTATGGCCGTGTTCCCGTAGCATTTTCTCCTGATGTTTCGCCTGCATCTGTGGCTGGCATCTTCAGACTACACAGAGAAGCCATTGAAATCCATAAGCACATGGACAATTTCAACAGAAAGGAAGAAACTATGAAAATGAACAAAAATTGGCTACTAGTGCTTAAAAACACTAGAATCAAGACAATGGTTAGTGAACACCACCCAGACACAGGATGTCTCTCTGGAAGAAGCAATTAAATGGATTACAATGCCAGGCAACTGCTAAGTAGATGCCCTCACTAATTGATTATGAAACTTAGGTGTTACATACATATGCTAAAATGGGTGGATTCCACTTAACACATGCAAATCACGCTTGCAAACTGCACCCTTAACACTTGTTAACCAATGCAAATGGTTCTTCCTCCCACCCTGACATTCCACAGGTATATATATCTAATTTTGCTTTTACTCACCATCAGATCCTCTGGAAGATGCCAGCCACAGATGCAGGTAAGCAGAACGCCAGGGA